>NW_027097013.1:0-128594 GCF_019320115.1 Miscanthus floridulus
AAGAGCTTCCAGAGTGTCCTGACCACCGCCCCACTTCCTTTCTATGAGGCAAGCCCCAGAGCATTCTAAGTCTCCCAGTATTTTACAGATGATTACTTAAGTACTTATGATTGATGCATTAGGTTATAAGAGTTGAATGGAACCACTTGATGCATATACATTCCTTGTCTAGATATTACACCTTTAACTGGTATAGGTCTAGGATTGAATATATGCTTAGCCATGCTTAGACCGGTAGAAGTTGGGTGATGTCCTGTCACCTGTGAGATATAGGTGGAGACCGGAGCACGGTTGGCTATATTTGCTATCGTGGAATAGAACCATGGGGTAAAAGAAAATCGAGGCCGGGTGGAGTCTATGCGTAGGATGACTCATGTGATTTTGTCTGTGCTGATCAAGGACCGTACCATTGTTGGAACTTCTGATAAGATTGAACGTATGCCTATCACTCAGCTGGCCGGATAAGTCGTTCCGACCGTGAAGCTGAGTAATTCAACTCAGGCCGGGACCTGTTTTATTGTGCGCTCCTTTCGGGGGGCGATCAGACTGAGTCCAAGGGTAGGCTAGGCCTGAACATCCTGGCATCTAGTGTCCTAGATTGTTACGGACCCGCAAATTGTGGACCTGAGTTATACCAAAGGTGACCTAAGGCTGCCTTCGCATGGTATGCCTGGGTTTGTGTTAGGAATAAATTCTCAGCTGGTTGAAATCGATTCGAATCGCCGTCTCTCCTGGATAGTGAGAAACTTGGCTAGCTCCAACATCGTAGTAACTATGTTATGGAACATGATGGTTCAAATGAATATGGAATTACAATACCTGCTATGGTTACTATTGTATGCTTTTAAATTGATATACCACATGTTTGGCACAGGATAGTTGCTAATCTAGAAATGGATAGTTATAATTAACTTGATAAAGGAATCATAATTGTACAACTAAGTCAATTGCTTTTATGCAAAATGTTGTCAAGCTATCTCCACTTATACAGCCTTGCATAATCCTTGGAGTCGATTTATTTCTGGTTTATGATGGGTAAGTCTAGCTGAGTACCTTCTCGTACTCAGGGTTTTATTTTCCCATTGTTGTAGATGGCACTGTGTATCATGGTTATTGCAAGAGTTGCTTCTATCCCACCGTGGATGAGGAGTAAGCCTTGGGTAGGCTTCTTTATTAATCCCTATCTTTGCTTTTGTGGACCGTGATCCTAGTTGGCACTGTATCAAACTATGTTGGAAACTTTATTTTCGAACTTAATTGCTTCCGCTTTATCTATCAAACTCGGTTTGTAATAACTTTTATTCGTACTCTGATGATGAAAATGTATCTGCGAACCTTATGTAATATGTGGCATGTATGTTGAATCATGTACGGTCTTGGTTGTTGTAATCGTTTATCGAGACCCGTCGTGGTACTCAACGGACTATCGGGTTTATATAGGTTCAAGTGTGACAGTGCGACCACTTGCGGGCTGCCATCGTACTTGTACTCTCATAAATTGGTCGGTTCTACGACAGCTGGTATCAGAGCAAGATTCAACGTTAATTGTCACATGTGTATTTAAAACAAAAGTTTTGTTTTCCAAAAAACCCATCTCTAGCAACTAATAGTTATATTAATAGGTATTTGCAATCTAAAGTGTGCCAATGATCACTTTCCTTATGTCCAAATTAAGGACTATTAGGTGGCTATTTAAGTACTAACATGGGGGGTTTTACTTCATCGTCCATACGGCGTGCTATTGTATGGATGCCATTCACTTGAATGGTAATGTATGGATCAAGTGCCTCTATGCCAAGGTAAGATGAGAGTATGACCGCAAGATGTGAGCATGTGGTCGGGGAGAGTTAGCTTTGGTACAACTATGTATGCATGCTTGCATGTGTATATGGTACATATTTAATTGTGGGTTTAAATTATTATCAGGTAGCTTGATAGGGAAGTATATGTATGGGTATACATATATGGAAGTATTTAAATTTACATTCTGCATATTTCATCATGGGTTGGGCTGAAATGAAATTCTTATGCAGGTACACTAACAACGAAATGTGTAGCTCGACTAGTTACGCTACATATGAGAGAACGTATGTATACCATCGTGTCTACCGTTAGAAACAAATTTTTCCTAAGTTTGTGAGGACGTACGGAACAAGCATGCATCATGATAATTACCATTCACAGAATTAAATTGTTCCTCCCCTTATAAATTTCTTACTTGGTTATGTAACTCTTATCCATTATGGCCTTGTCTCACCAAGTGTACATGTTGATGGTACAGATGGCAACACCCGTCGGATGTGAGAATTTCCTGAATGTTTTCAGAACACCTACCCTCTTGTGGAGAATTCTGCACTTCGCGGGGTACCAAGAGCCACCCCTTTATCATTGGATCGAAGAGTACTTGGAAGGACAGACATGGTACGAGGTGCGGCTCACTATTCCAGCCCGCACACAACCACCCTTCTAGCAGCAGTGGAAGGCAGAATCAGAAGGAAAGACTCCTTGGGAGGCCGCCCAAGTTGTGGCCTTTGAGGTTCTGAGGCAAATTTGTCAGCAACATGGAGATGCACTTATCGGCAGTGCAGCGAGTGTGTTTCCTTGGGTGGATCCATCCACCACAAATTGGGAACAACGGAGCCAAAATGATTTGATCAGAGATCGGGATGAGCGCGTGAATAGCTCTAGTCCTTCCATAAGTGCAATGTTTGCCGTGATGAAGATGTTTTGTGCATGCCAGGACACTAGGGATTTCTGGTAGGAATCATACGCCACCTGCATGGACAAACTCATGAGAGCTGAAGCCATGCAAAACAAGCTCAAGAAGTGTGTGCGCAAGCAAAAGAAAGCCGCAAGTAAAGCCCGAAGGGAATCTGACCAAGCTTATGAAGCTTTGGGCGCTCTTCATGCCCAAATGGAACAAGTGGATCAGCAGAGAGCAGTAGCTCAAGAAGCTAGAGTTAATGATCAAGCTGTACTTGTAGGACTACGGGAGCAGTTGGAGACCACCCATGCGGAGGTGTCCACAGCTAGATGTCAGCGTGATGCAGCAGAAAATCATGTCGCTAACATAAGGATAGAGCGAGATAGGCACTGCGACATGAGCCACGCTCAGGATCATGCTGAAAGGAGCCTACGTCAACAGCTTACATAAGCCCAACTACAAGTAATGAACCTTTAGCATGAAGTGCACTATTTGAACAACCAACTGAACCCTATCCTTGATGGGGAAGAGGATGGTCTAGATATGGAAGAGGATGATGATGAGGAGCCTGAGGAAGGAGATGATCCTATCTCTAACCTCGATAGTGATCATGACAAGGATTAGATCATGTAGTACTTAGTATAAGTACTTAATGTATCATCATTGGTTATGTAATGGACCTATAGTTTGGATTTGGTGTTGGTGATTTGAACTATCATGTAATATGGTTATTTGCATGACTATCGCACGTTCGGTTAAAACTCTAATTCCAGTTGATCTATCTGAGCTCATGATTTGGATATTAACGTGCTATGAGTTTGATGAGCGATCAAATTGGTGATGTCATGTATCGAGAATGAATTGTTATGCCTCTGTTTTTATTGTGAATTTGAGAATTTTCTCCAGTAATTTCGATTTGGCATGATTATGATTCATCTGCAATCTTGTGGCATCAACCAATAATCGCTTATTGTTGTAACTTTGCAGATGACGCGCACCTGTGCAGGAGCTAGTAGCAGCCATGATGGCACTAATGATGACCTACCACCACCGTCGTCGTCCACTCAGGAGTTCTTTGCCTAGTTCTTGGGGAGCCAAAGGATAATGGAAGAAGCTCTATGCCTCATCGTGCAAAACACCGCTCGTGGCCACCCACATCAACCGGGGGCTGAGCCAAATCAGCACAGTACATTCAAAGAATTTCTGGATACGAAGCCTCCTATCTTCAAGGTGGCTGAGGAACCATTGCAGGCTGATGAGTGGCCCAACACCATTGAGCAAAAATTTTGTCTGCTGAGGGTCACAGAGCATCTGAAAGCTGAGTATGCTTCTCATCAGCTGCTAGGACCAACAGGGATCTGGTGGACACATTTCCTATCGTCTTTGCCTGCTAATGCGCGAGTGACCTGGGAACAGTTCAAGCTGGCTTTTAGGGGACATCATATTCCCCTAGGCCTAATGCGCATGAAAGTGACTGAATTTATGAGGCTCACTCAAGGAACAAAGACCCTCATAGAATATATGCACGCATTCAACAACCTGTCCAGATATGCTCTAGGTTTTGTGGATATGGAGGAGAAAAAGATAGAGAGTTTCAAGCGGGGTTTGGGTACCAAACTGATGAAGACCATGGCTAATTCTAGGTGTGCCATGTACAATGAGTTTATTAGTGATGCCTTGACCCAAGAAAACCACAATAACATGCATGCCGTTGCTAAGGGTCGCAAAAGGGCATATGAGGCAGGTGCCTCCGGATCTTCATAGTCAAAAGCGCCTATCACAGCTAGGCCACAATTCCGTCCACCTGCACCCAAGTTTAGGCCTCCACCACCTAAAGCTCAGAATAACAGGCCACAAAAACCATTCCATAAGGCATTCACTATTGCCTTACCAAAAGGGACTGGTAGTCAGGGGAGCTCCACAGGACCTCAAAATAATCAGCCATGTTTCAACTGCAACCAACTGGGTCATTAGGCCAAGGAATGCCCCCACCCCAAGAAGAATGGCAACCCAAATCAGAACAATCAGAGGCAGGCGAACGCAAGGGCATGTCCGGGATACGTGCATTATACCGCTGTTGAGGAAGTGCCCGTTGGAGAAGTTGCCACGGCTGGTATGTTTCTCATCAACAAGCATCCCGCTGTTGTTTTATTTGATTCAGGAGCTTCTCATTCATTTATGAGTCAAGCATTTGCATCTAGACATGATCAAGAAACAATTGAAGTAAGCAAAGGGGGTTATAATATAAGTTCAGCAGGGGGTACCATTTCTACCAAAAAGATAGTCAAAAATGTGCTCATCTCTATACAAGGGAGGGAGTACACAACGGATTTGATAATATTGCCCGGGTTATCGATAAGTGTAATCTTAGGCATGAATTGGATGAAGTATCATGGTGTTCTTATTGACACTAGCACCTGTACTATTATGTTGAGAGAACCCACGGGAGGGAATGCTTTTCTAGTACCACTCTCCTGCAATTTCGAACTCCAACATTTAGCTTGTGCTATCCAAACCACCACACCTTGTGATATCCCAGTGGTTTGTGAGTTTCTGGATGTATTTCCAGAGGAATTACTAGGTCTACCACCGGATAGGGATGTGGAATTTAAGATCGAGTTAGTGTCAGGTACGGCACCCATATCAAGAAGGCCCTATAGAATGCCACCCAATGAGTTAGCAGAACTTAAGGTTCAATTACAAGATCTATTGGACAAAGGTCTTATCCAACCTAGCTCATCCCGTGGGGATGTCTAGCCTTGTTTGTGAAAAAGGACAATTCACTGAGAATATGTGTAGATTACAGACCACTCAATGCTGTGACCATCAAGAACAAATATCCATTGCCTCGCATCGACATCTTGTTCGATCAGCTAGCAAAGGCAAAGGTATTCTCCAAAATTGACTTGAGATTAGGCTACCATTAGATCAAGATCAGATCAGAGGACATACCTAAAACTGCTTTCTCTACTAGGTATGGCTTATATGAGTATTTGGTTATGTCTTTCGAACTAACAAATGCTCCAGCCTACTTCATGTACCTGATGAACTCAGTATTCATGCCCGAACTTGACAAGTTCATGGTTATGTTTATCAATGATATATTGATTTATTCAGAAAATGAGTCAAATCATGAAGAGCATCTGAGGATTGTTTTATCTAGATTGAGGGAGCATAAGCTATATGCGAAATTTAGCAAGTGTGAATTTTGGTTAAGCAAAGTACCTTTCTTAGGTCACATCTTATCAAGGGATGGAATCTTTGTAGACCCATCAAAAGTACAAGAGGTCATGGATTGGAAAGCCCCAACTTCAGTTCATGAAGTTCAGAGTTTTCTAGGGTTAGCAGGGTATTATCATCGTTTTATTCCAGATTTCTCAAAGATAGCTAAGCCTATGACCAGACTACTTCAGAAAGATGAGAAGTACAAATGGACACCGGAATGTGAAGCAGCTTTTCACACCCTTAGAACTTTGTTGACTACCGCACCTGTGCTAGCACAACCAGACATTGAAAAGTCTTTTGATGTATTTTGTGATGCATCAGGAATAGGTTTGGGATGTGTGCTTATGGAAGAAGGAAGAGTTATTGCATATGCCTCTTGGCAACTAAGGAAGCATGAAGTCAACTACCCTACACATGATTTGGAACTTGCAGCAGTTGTTCATGCATTAAAGATATGGAGACATTATTTGTTGGGCAATGTATGTCATATATATACTGACCACAAAAGTCTCAAGTATATCTTTACCCAACCAGAGTTGAACATGAGACAACGAAGATGGTTAGAATTGATTAAGGACTACAATTTAGAAGTGCATTACCATCCGGGTAAAGCTAATGTAGTAGCAGATGCACTTAGTCGAAAGTCTCATTGCAACACTACAGAAGCATTATTGGAAGATGGATTCAACTTGTTACACCCTGCAGTACTACACAATATCACAATCAGTTGTTCACTTGAGAGCAAAATCGTAGAGCTGCAGCAGACAGATGTAGGAATAAGTCACATCAAGAGAAAAATTCAAGAGCAAGAGACCAAGCATTTCAGATTGGATGAAAGAGGTGTTTTATGATTCGAGGACTGACTTGTGGTACCAAAAGACCGTGAGCTAAGGAATCAAATTTTAGATGAAGCTCACTCGTCCAAGTTGTTTATCCATCCGGGTAGTAGTAAGATGTATCAAGATTTGAAAACCCATTTTTGGTGGACTAAGATGAAGAAAGAGATCGCAGCCTATGTCGTTAGGTGTGATAACTGCAGTAGAGTAAAAGTTGTTCATATGAAATCCATCGGATTACTTCAGCTATTGCCTATTCCAGGTTGGAAATGGGAGGAAATCAGCATGGACTTTATCACAGGCCTTCCAATGACGCCACAAGGTCACGATTCAATATGGGTTATTGTTGATCGTCTCACCAAGTCAGCACATTTTGTGCCAGTTCACACCACATATCACGTGGGGAACTACGCCGAGATGTATGTTTCTCAAATTGTGAGACTACATGGAGTGCCCTGGACCATAATCTCAGATCAAGGACCATAGTTCATAGCTCATTTCTGGGAGCACTTACACCAGGCTTTGGGAACCAAGCTAATCAGAAGTTCGGCATACCATCCGCAAACTTCAGGACAGATGGAGCGAGTGAACCAAATCCTAGAAGATTTGCTTAGATCTTGTGTTATATCTTCAAAAGGTTCATGGGAGAAATGGTTACCTTTAGCTGAGTTCTCCTATAACAACAGTTATCAAGCGAGTATCAAGATGGCTCCATTTGAAGCATTGTATGGTAGAAAATGTAGAACTCCATTGAATTTGATTGAGCCCGGTGAAAGGAGATACTTTGGTATTGACTTTGTCAATGAAGCTGAAGAGCAAGTACATGTGATCCAACAGCATATGAAGGTAGCTCAATCGAGGTAGAAGAGTTATGCCGATAAAAGAAGGAGACCACTGACTTTCGAAGTGGGTGACTATGTATATTTGAAAGTATCGCCCATGAAAGGTGTGAAGAGATTTGGGATGAAAAAGAAGCTTTCACCAAGATATGTAGGGCCATACAAGATTTTGGAACGAAAAGGAAATGTTGCGTATAAGTTATAACTTCCACTAGAGATGAGTGCAATATTTGATGTCTTCCATGTTTCTCAGTCGAAGAAATGTCTTTGAGTACCTGAAGAAGCTATTGCACCCACCAACATGCAGCTTCAATCGGATTTGACCTATGAGGAAAAGCCAATTTGAGTATTAGAGGAGATGAAAAGAGTAACACGGAATAAGATTATTAAGTTCTATAAGGTGGTGTGGAACAATCATAGTGAACAAGATGCTACATGGGAAAGAGAAGATTATTTACGAGAAGTTTATCCCACCTTTTTCTAGGAATGGTAGGTCTTGCAAATCTCGGGACGAGATTTTTATAAGGGGGAGGGGTTGTAACACCTCGGGTGTTAGCCTTGCATAACTTGACTTGCATAACATGAGCATGAGCATCAAGCATTCATAAACAAGCATTTACAATTGAAACATTGGATTGAAACATCTGCAACATTTGCTTGTTATCGCATGTTTCCTTGAACATATGCAACTTTTCTCAGTATTTCATGTCTTCATGTGTATATGCATATGATCATGAGTGTACACATGTACTTGGTGGATGTAAGTCACACAAACATGTAGCAACACCTAGGTTAGCAAATAGGACATTGTTCATGGTCACCTTGCATGAACCAACACTTAAGATTTCATGTGATTACACTAAATAGCTCTATGAGTGACTAATACATGAAATGATTGTATGACCTTGCAATTAGCCTAAACATGTTTAGAGTATCATTATGAACAACTTTGATATTCATGCTTAGGGGTAAATAGGTCATTAAGCCATAGTTTGAAGTGTACCATTCTTTAAATGTGACATGTTTGACCAAGTTTGAACTAGGTGTTAGAGACCTTGCATGGAGGTGGTCACTAAAGCAAAGTTGTAGTATTTGATTTAAGGAACAACTTTTATTTTTGGGTCATGGAATGATTCCGCTCCTAACATGTTTGAAATTGGATCACAAGAGTCAGCAAAACAAACAATTCAACACTTACAAAAAATTTTCTAAGTCATGTTCACTGACCGAATGACAGGCTGACATTGGGGATGATATAACTCAGTTTTGGTTGCGATTTAGCATGAGTTCACGGAACAAGAACTGTAGATGGTACTTAGGACTACAACTTTTGTTTTGAAATCATTCACTGAACGGCTTTGTATCGGGAGATAAATCAACATGAAAACTCTCTGTCAAGCATCCAACTCGGTTTCTGAATCGACTGACCGAACCATTTCGGTGGCCGACCGTCGCCAGGACAGAGCCACCACATGGTGGCCAGCCACCGCCGCACGTCACCGTTGCCCTGACCACGCAGGCCACGACGCGCCTGAGCATGGCATTTGAAGCCCCTGCACACGACCGAGAGCCTCACCTGTGCCACATTTCGTTTTGCTTCTCCAGCCTCCCACTCGCTCGCCCACAGCAGCTGTAGCCTCGGCACCGAGAGTCCGCCATCGCCGTTGAAGGCACCAGCTCACGCCTAGCTACTCCATCACCACCGAAGCACTCCACCGCCACCCCAGCAACCCGCTGCGTCCACCCGAGTTCGCTGACAGTGCTTGGTAAGCCACAGCGCCGCGCGCAAGCTCACCAGAGCCCCGCCGCCAACCCTATCGTCGTGGCCACACCGCCACAGTCCACCTCTCGCTACGCTAGTTGATGCACTAGGTTTCCCGTAGTTCGTAGATGCTTGTACACACGTTTGATTGAGCCATCGAGGTCATCACCGGCGTACCGCCGTCGTCCCGCCTCGCCGTGCCACCATGGCCGCCGCCGTCGGCACTAGCGCCGACAATAGGGCCGACCAAGTAGTGCAATAGGTGTGCTAGGTCGAGTAGATCCCACCGTGATGATGTCACCGCTGGCGAGTTCGCCGTCGGCAAGCTTTGGCTGCGCCACCATCACGCAGCGTAGCTGCTCTGTTCTCGTCTCACTGACGCATGGGTCCTCTGACCAGCGGGTCCCATCGGTCAGCGGCAGTGAGAGTATAGGAAGTTCATTTAATTCTAGAGTTTGTACTATTTTGTAATTTTTAGATCTCCAATTTGGTAGCTTCAAAAATGGTGAAATAAATTTGGTAGTGTTCCTTAGGAATTGAAGTATTTAAGAAAAATATGATCTTGACACTTACAGTAGAAATTTTGAAAGATTTAAATGGAAGTTTGAAATGTGTTTTTGAATGCATGCAAATTTGTTTATTTTATATCTAGAGTTCCTGCGCTCCAAAAATTATGAATTTTTTGTGGTAAACTATTCTTGACATGTATGAGCTCTGGTAAAAATTTGAGGATCAGTGCATGCATAGATTTGTAGTTATAAATTTTCCTTTAATAATTAGGAGATCCTTGTATGAATTTTCATAAATTATTTAGGAATCCAATATTCATGAAATTTGTTGAAGGTTATCCTAGTAGTATATGGATGCTAAGAAAAATAGGAAATCTGTTGCTTGACACTTTTCACTAGGGTTTTCTATTTATGCTATTTTAAGCCGTTATGCTTTGTCTTTTTTGTATAGAGTGTTTTACTAAATAAAATGGCATGAAACTTTTACAGTAGTCTTTTGATAGCATTATTAAGGCACTATAAATTTTTGAGAATTTATGAAGTACATCTGGTATATGTTTATTATTTAACCTATGTATCTAAATAAAATAATAAAGGCATATAAAGAAATAGTTTGGGCTTCACCATTATATTTTCTTGGATGTATTTGGTATGCTTAAATTGTTGGTAGACTTTGTGTTGTCAAAATTTGAATACTCATATGAAGTAGAAGTATGGTTGCGTCATAATACGAATTAGAATAGTTTCCGGATAGATTCTGGAGTTTAATAAGTTGCATGATAAAAATGATGTTTACTGTAAAAATGGTTAATAACAAAGTTGTAGGTAATTTTATAAGCTTTCCAGAAAGTCTAGGATCACTTCATTTGGATAATTAGAACTCCAGTTATGAGTAAAACAAGTAGCTGCTGTTTGTGAAGTAGTAGATGCATTGTCGAAGTAATTAATTACATAATCAAGAAGAGATATGCACCTACTCGGTAGAACATGATGCACTTGTTAATATATATGCATTCACAATATCTTATGCCATATTCATGCATCTAGGATCAGAGGAAGAAATAACGTTGCTGGAATTCGACGAGATAGAGGAAGGGGACTAGCAGGAGAATCCTCAAGTCGCAGCTCCCGAAGGCGTGGAGCAGAATCCTAAAGAGCTTCTAGAGTGTCCTGACCACCGCCCCACTTCCTTTCTACGAGGCAAGCCCCAGAGCATTCTAAGTCTCCCAGTATTTTACAGATGATTACTTAAGTACTTATGATTGATGCATTAGGTTATAAGAGTTGAATGGAACCACTTGATGCATATACATTCCTTGTCCAGATATTACACCTTTAACCGGTATAGGTCCAGGATCAAATATATGCTTAGCCATGCTTAGACCGGTAGAAGTCGGGTGATGTCCTATCACCTGTGAGATATAGGTGTTGACCGGAGCACGGTTGGCTATATTTGCTATCGTGGAACAGAACCATGGGGTAAAAGAAAATCGAGGCCGGGCAGAGTCTATGCGTAGGATGACTCATGTGATTCTATTTGTGCTAATCAAGGACCGTACCGTTGTTGGAACTTCTGACAAGATTGAACGCATGCCTATCACTTAGCTGGCCGGATAACTCATTCCGACTGTGAAGCCGAGAAATTCAACTTAGGTCGGGACCTGTTTTGTTGTGCGCTCCTTCCAGGGGGCGATCAGACTGAGTCCAAGGGCAGGCTAGGCCTAAACATCCTGGCATCTGGTGTCCCAGATTGTGCGGTGCAGTATGGACCCATGAAATGTGGACCTGAGTTGTACCAAAGGTGACCTAAGACTGCCTTCGCGTGGTATGCCTAGGTTTGTGTTAGGAATAAATTCCCAGCTGGTTGAAATCAATTTGAATCGCCGTCTCTCCCGGATAGTGAGAAACTTGGCTAGCTCCAACATCATAGTAACTGTGTTATGGAACATGATGGTTCAAATGAATATGGAATTACAATACCTGCTATGGGGCAGGCTAGGCCTGAACATCCTGGCATCTGGTGTCCCAGATTGTGCGGTGCAGTACGGACCCATGAAATGTGGACCTGAGTTGTACCAAAGGTGACCTAAGGCTGCCTTCGCGTGGTATGCCTGGGTTTGTGTTAGGAATAAATTCCTAGCTGGTTGAAATCAATTCGAATCGCCGTCTCTCCCGGATAGTGAGAAACTTGGCTAGCTCCAACATCATAGTAACTGTGTTATGGAACATGATGGTTCAAATGAATATGGAATTACAATACCTGCTATGGTTACTATTGTATGCTTTTAAATTGATATACCACATGTTTGGCACAGGATAGTTGCTAATCTAGAAATGGATAGTTATAATTAACTTGATAAAGGAATCATAATTGTACAACTAAGTCAATTGCTTTTATGCAAAATGTTGTCAAGCTATCTCCACTTATACAGCCTTGCATAATCCTTGGAGTCGATTTATTTCTGGTTTATGATGGGTAAGTCTAGCTGAGTACCTTCACGTACTCAGGGTTTTATTTTCCCATTGTTGCAGATGGCACTGTGTATCATGGTTATTGCAAGAGTTGCTTCTATCCCACCGTGGATGAGGAGTAAGCCTTGGGCATGCTTCTTTATTAATCCCTATCTTTGCTTTTGTGGACCGTGATCCTAGTTGGCACTGTATCAAACTATGTTGGAAACTTTATTTTCGAACTTAATTGCTTCCGCTTTATCTATCAAACTCGGTTTGTAATAACTTTTATTCATACTCTAATGATGAAAATGTATCTGCGAACCTTATGTAATATGTGGCATGTATGTTGAATCATGTATGGTCTTGGTTGTTGTAATTGTTTATCGAGACCCATCGTGGTACTCGATGGACTACCGGGTTTATATGGGTTCAAGTGTGACAGTGTGACCGCTTGTGGGCTGCCATCGTACTTGTACTCTCATAAATTGGTCAGTTCTGCGATAGCCCTCTTCTCCAGAATGAACCCCACGTCGCACAGTGTGATCGTGTTTGGCTCTTTGCGGATGTAGAACCACTTCTTGTACTAGTCATCAAGCGATGTGTTCCAAGGGCAGTGCAGGTACTGGGCTTTCATCCCGTCATGGAGGTTGAGGTAAACACCTCTGGCTATCTTCGAGCTGCCGCTTCCTTTCTTCCACAGATAGAAAAGATGGCGAAAGAAGTCGAAATGGGGCTAGAAGCCACCATATGCTCTGCAAAGATGAATGAAAGTGGAGATAAGGAGAATCGAGTTGGGATGCAGATTGCAAATCCCAATCTCATAGTACAGACAGAGCCCCTAAAGGAAAGGGCGCACTAGAACCCCAAAACCTCGCTTGAAGAAGTCTTCGAAAACCACAACCTCACCTGGTTGTGGATCGGGGTACCCCTCGCCCTCCGGCGCGCGCCATCCTACGAGTTCCTTGTTGTGGAGTACTCCCATGATGACAAGGTCTTCGATGGTCTGCTCATTGCTTCTCGACTTCCACCACTCCTTCACCATGACACCTGCTTTCTTCTGGGCGTCACTTTTCGCCATGAATCCGGCTTTACTGATGAAAGAGAATACGGTGGAGGATTGATTGGTGATGATTTCAGAGGTATTAGGGTTGGCAAGAGGAAGAAGAAGGCTGTGGTGGCAAATGGTAATGGGGTTCGGTAAAAAGTAACTTCCCAATTCTATACTATATTTAACCAAGAGTTCTACCATTTCGTCTGCCCGAGATTCTTGGGAGACATGCACACGTGCCGCAGATAGTTGTTTTCACAACCTCGAGATCTATGCCAATATATGTGCCTCTTCGTTATCAGTGTATGCACCTCTTCGTTTCCAGTGTGAGAGGGCCCACGCTGATGCACCTACTTATAGGTGCCACGCAACAGTTTGCTTGAAAAGACAAGAAGGCAGTATGACGTGCTATACTCGTCTACTTTTTTGACCAAACATGTCAGATTGGACTTGACAGAGCAAGTAAATAAATAAATAAACAAAATAATAGTGCAAGTGGCATTTGGTTTTTTGCCGCACCTCTTGTGCTCGGGGACTGTCCAGACCACTACCATGCTCGGGGACTGTTCCAACCACTACCATGCTTGGGGACTGTTCTGACCACTACCGTGCTCGGGGACTGTTCCAACTACTACCGTGCTCGAGGACTTTTCCGACCACTATCATGCTTGGGAACTGTCCCGACCACTATTGGGCCGTGCTCGGGGACTGTTCCGACCACTACCATGCTCGAGGACTTTTCCGACCACTATCGTGCTCAGGAACTATCTCGACCACTGCTCGGAGATCGCTCTCCTTGGCTACATGTGATTTGTACTCACATATAGTCGAGAGGCATTTATTTAGACCTTGCTATAAGGCTCATACCTCGCCTTCCAGCAAGCTCAGGGACTACATCGGTACGATGCACCTGCCAGCGCATCTCGTATTGCATGTACGACGATTGGATTCTCAATTTAACTGAGAATTCTTTTTAGACCCTGGCACCATGTGCCTACATCACCTACTACCAGGCTCAGGGACTAAGTGGGCATACTTCACCTTGTGGTGAATGTGTTTATTTTATCGACCCCTACACTCTGAATGTTGGCTAGAACTACTATTGTCCAAGGGTCACTTACATTTCTTTTCAAAAATACAAGTGGGCACACTTGATAAGGAAAGAAATCTTTTTCTTTTTTCTTTAGAGCACCATGCAATCTTTGGACAATCGGAATCTTCGATTATAATCATGGTCTACTGCTCTCTGTTCTGACTAGAATGCTGGCACATTCGATTGGTCAATGTTTCAACCAGTTGGAGATGACATGAAGATGGATCGCATTAGTCTAAGAAGATCGAACGGCATGTCGCAGCATAATACATGGTGCTCAGGGACTAGCTGTGGGGGTATTAACCCCTATACCCTTACGGTCAGGCTTGGGCCGGCCCGGATTAGGGGGTCTGGCCCACTAGAAGATGACACATGGCCCGGCCAACCTATTTGGAATCCCGCGCAACGAATCAAGGCAGATTTAGAGATCAAGCAAGATCCTGGTCGGTTAGAATAGGAATCCTTATCCGGCCACCTATGGCAATTGTAACTGGCTAGGATTAGTTTCTAGATCTATAACCCTGCCCCCCGGACTATATAAGGCAGGCAGGGGACCCCTCTAAAAAACATCTCTCATTGACATACAGCAATACAATCAGACGTAGGACGTAGGTATTACGCCTTTATGGTGGCCGAACCTGGATAAAATCTTGTGTCTGTCTTGCGTCACCATCTTGTTTGTGGCTTGCGCATCTGTCTGCCGATAATCTACTACCTTGGCATACCCCTAGGTAGACTGCCAACCATATTTCATCGATAGCCCTCAGTGCGCCGTTCAGAGAAGAGCGGTGTGCAGGCTTCCCGTGAGCCCCGGTTGCGGGGTCAGAGTCGTGGGGTCGGAGCAGGAAGCAGCGCTGTGGGCAAAGCCTTTTGATCGGAGGGGGCATCCGGAGGCTGAATCGAATACTCCGATCTGGTGGACCCGAGGGGCCATGAAGCAGGTGCCGCTCCCTTGGGATCTTATCATGGTGATAGCATATCCATCATTTGTGGAGGACGTGAGTCTTTTTCTGGACTGTAGTGGTTGTCGTATGTCTACGTCGGGCTCTATGCCCGACGGCTGAAGGCGGCGCCCACAACTCTGTAGGGTGAAGAGCATGTGCCCATAACACTATTTAGGCTCTACTACGCATGGAAGGGTCTAAAGCATCCATCCCGTCGTTCCCCGGTAGTACTTTTCCTGTCGGGGCACAGGGTATGGACTCTGGTATAGTGGTTTTGACTTATGATCCAAGCCTTGCCTTTCTCTGCACGTCTTCTGGTTCCCTCCGAATGGGGAGCCCCTAGTCGGATGGCTCCAGTCGGCCCTCAATGCGCCGATCGGAGAAGAGTAGTGAGCAGGCTTCTTGCGAGCCCCAGCCATGGGGTTGGAGTCGTAGGGTCGAAGCAGGAAGTAGTGCTGTGGGCATCCCTCGAGCGAGACCGAGCCTGTCCCTCAGGGGTCGGGTGAGGTGGAGTCAATCCCTAAGCTCTCGGGTGAGGTGGAGACTAGCCCTTAGCCCTCGGATGAGACCAAGCCTAGCCCTCAGGGGTCGGGCAAGGCAGAGTCTATCCCTAAGCCCTCAGGCAAGGCAGAGCTGGCCCAAAGGCGTCGGGCGAGGCGAAACCAAACTCCCATCATTCGGGCAAGAAACGTAGTGGCACCCTTGTCTATCTAGAAGTTTTTAACATTCGATGGTTATTAGTTCCACCTCCTTGGGTACCCTAGTATTAGGTCCCAGACAGTAGCCCTCGAGCCCCCAGATGATTCGGGTAGAGTCGCCCGGGGGATGTATTCAATTTCGTCAGAGTCAATTCGCCAGAGGGTGCGCTCGAGCGCACCTGATGGGTGTAGCCCCCAAGCCCCCGGGTGATTCGAGTAGAGTCGCCCGGGCAGTAGTATCGGACCCTCTGTGGGTAAGGTCTTAAGACATGGTTTTTTGTCAACTGGATATTTTAAGGGAAACATGGTATTCCATTCGTGGGAGTTTTATTTAGGGCCGACGAGCTCCTAGTGGGGCAGCAGACGGAGCAGAACCTCAAGCTGAAGGCTGAGGAGAGGTCGGCGATGTTGTAGGAGAAGGTGAACCAGGATGCCGTGGTGGTCGATTGGGCCATCCAAGAGCGCGATGAAGCGTGTTGGGAGGCCGAGGCACACCGGGTGGATCTTGGAGTCGAGGTGGCTCAACGGCTGGATGTCAAGGAAGTTTCTGCTGGTCTGCGTGCTGATCTCACCGAGGCGCGGGGGCTTCTTCAAGTCGAAGGTGATGAGTATGATTGCCTGTCTTCCACTATCCTGTTGGCTTGTGATGACCTACAGGTGACGCAAGAGGAGGGGCTGGTTCCCTCGCGGTCTGTGCTGCTGGTATCACGGTGCGCGTGGGCTAGCTTGAGGAGAGCGCCTTTTGCCTCGGGATCACCTAGGCCTTCATTGTCGCCCATTCCCATTATGCTCAGGAGATCAACCTAGGGGTGATGAGCCAAGGCTTCATGTCGTAGCTATCTGGGCGTGGGCCTTTTGCGGTCTTACCAGTTTGTTCCACTGAACCTTGCCCCTGATCTTGATGCAAAGAGGAGGTCAAATGTAATATTTTCTCGAAAAGAAAAGAAAGGAGGTTCCCATACCTTTATTTGATGATTGCTGCGTAACCATGCGTTATGAGCTTGCTAACGGAGATGTTCGGACGGAACGCGCGCTACCCCGTCCTCAGTTTCTGCGATCAGAGGGGCTGAGTTGACGACACTTGCCTTGATGGCTTGAGTGTCGCGCTCAATGAGCTTGCTAATGGGTATGTTCGTGTGAAATCCGGATCCATCATTCGCTGACAGGGTCGGTAGAGCCCTCATGTGGCATTCCACTACTTCTGAACCCGCCTCCCGGCAGATGCCCAAGCCATTCATTGGGCTTAGGCGGCCCGTTGGCCTCTCCTCGACGGAGATTCTGTGGGTCTGGCTCGAGGTTAGAATCGAACGAGAAAGGTCGAGATGTCCCTGTCCGCTTCTAAACGGGGTCGGGCAAGGCTACTAGGGCTCATTTCGGTTTTTCTCCCCTGGCTCTATTTGACATGAGGCGGCCTCGAGCCCTTGTGGGCCGGCCATCGAACCCCGGTCAGGCGTTGCTCATATTAAATGAGGCGGCTACCGCTTCATGACGTGACACGAAGCGTTGAGATGCATGGGTTTGCATATGCAATGTTTGAATGCATGAATTTAACATATAGTTTAATCGAGACGAAAGCGGGGGTCGGTAACATTACCTTGGTGGTATGAGCCATGGGAGGCTCCTACCAGACATGTCCGTGCTAGGTTTGGGTCCGACATTTCTGATGAGGCCAGCGTAACCTGCATAAGTATCATGATTTTTTGTTTCCGTCTCTCGGTGGCACTCCGAGCTGCACGATTGACTTTCAAATGATCCGTCAGCTTTGCCCCGAAGGGGGCTCTATAGGCGGACCCCTCCAAACTCCTTTTGGGAAGGTGGGAGCTAAGGCTAGGGTCTAGTGGTTCGTCCAGTTGTACTCATCATTGTATTCCCACACGCCGTGCTCTTGGTTTCCCAAACGTAAGGAGGGGTCGGGCTAAGACGGTGTTTAAACAAACATGCACCCTCGGTAGCCCCCAAGCGATGTCTGTGCCCCTGCCATTGCTAGGGTTGAAGGCCCAGTAAAGAATTTAATACTCAAAGTAAGTAAATAGGGGTACTTATCTTTCAATTGGTTGTTCGTTCGTTGTTTTGCCTAGGCCGCCCGATCGACCTAGGAGGCCCGTTGGACTCCCCCTAGAGGGAGGTTCTATCATTGGGTTGTTCTAGGGGCCTTTCGCCTTTCCTCTACTATTGTGCCCCTTCTTTAAATAGGGAGGGGGAGAGGAGTTCTCGCCCCATTCCTAGCCAGCCTCTGAGCCACCACCACTTCTCCTTCCTTTCCACCGAATGCGGTGGTTCCTAAGTAAGAGAGGGTGATGCAAGGGAGAGAACAACTCACAGGTCTACTTGTGAATTCAGAGCACAATGTCAAGCTGGAGGTCGTCCCACGTAGATGAGACGGTGCGAGCCGCCCTTGCTGTGGGCGCACCATCGCCACCGATGGAGGAGGGGCACTGGAGGGCGCCGAGCATCGTTGACCTTGCCTTCGTTCATTATGGCCTTCCTTCGGCAGGAAGCGCCTCCTGTCCCAACGCCATTGTTGGGGTTGGAGCTGATGATGATGGCGTAGTCCCTGAACGCCTCGGCGGAGGGGCACCGCATTCACCACGCGTGGTGCTCGACGTTGCAGATGACGGTGCCTTCAAAGATCCCATGGCGTGGTGGGATGTTGCCAATGGAGAGCATGGTGCGGCAGCCATAGTAGACGAATTGTATTGTCGATGTCGCTGCAAACACTTCTTGATGCCATATAGCGGCCCCTTGCCTTTCTCCGCACATCTTCTGGTTCCTTCCGAATGGGGAGCCCCCAGTCGGATGGCTCCAGTCGGCCCTTCGCACACCGGTCAGAGAAGAGCGGTGAGTAGGCTTTGTGTGAGCCTCGGTCGTTGGGTCAGAGTCACAGGGTCAGAGCAGGAAGCAGCGTTTTGGGCCAAGCCTTCCGATTAGAGAGACTACTTTGAGATGGCTGGTGCCTGACGCAAGTGCTCCGGTTGGAGAAGTGGTCCGAAGAAGCTGATGAGCGGGTGCCTATTCTTATAGGTAGACCTTCTAGTCGATGACTGGACTATCCTTCTGGCCTGATGTGTTTTAGTTTTTTGGGCCATCCCATGGAATATATGTTATTTTTCTAGGCCGAGCCTAGGTGTGGAAGCCAGTCCTCGAGGGACCCTAGGTCAGACATCATGCTGCCGAAGAATGAGCAGCCTGTGCCTTCGTCGGTCGCACCGTCAGCAGATGCTGCTGGGTCAGTTTAATACCTTTTTTATACAAGTAGTTAGTAAATGTAAAAAGTTTAAGTTCATGGGGCAAACCCTGTGTAAAACGTTCATGTGTGTTTTAATGACTGCAATCGGTTTTTGTTTTTGTGATGGAGTTGCTCCGTTCGGGGAAGCTTGTTCCCTTTCGTTCCTTAGTTCTCTCTTAGCATAATTTTGTTTAAAATTTCTTTCTATCTCGTACCTACCTGTTTGTTCCATAGGTCACAACTTTGTGAGCCCAGGGCATGGCCCGCGAGGCTCGGCCGGTCGTAACCGTAGGAAAAGGCGGGGTATGATCAGTCGCAATGTTCTAAAGCAAAGTTACATAAGGTAAAACAAAGGAATGAACTACCCTTTTCTTCAGGTAGGACGGAGTTTCTTCATACAAAACCAAAAGAGTTCTTAAGGTAAAAACAAAAACAAAGGGGTAGTAGAGCCCCCTAGTGGAGCCCCCGAGCGTCCCGAGCTGAAAAGTGTTCGGGTCGGGGTGTTCTTATGGGAGCGTTCGCTAAGTAAAGGTAAGACTGAAACTTAGGAAAGGAAGAAAAGACATAGTTGTTCCAAGGTCCTTGGAGAGAGCATCATCATCGTTGTCCTTTAGTCGATAGGCTTTCGGTCGGATCACTTCAGTTGTCTGGATCCTTGCCCGCTGCGCCCCCTTCTTTGGTCGCTGCCTCCTCGCCTTTTTCTTCCTTCGACCTGCTGGTTACCTCAACAGACGCTTGAGGAGCTAGCAATCCTTATAGAGGTGTTTGACAGGGTAGTCATGGTTGGTGCACGGGCTCTCCATGAGATCGTGGAAGTGGCCCGGAGGGTCTTGCTGGGGCTGCGTGCCCGTATGATCGGCCACGGCGACCGGCGCAAAGTTAGCCAGTTGGCGGTGATCCTTTCTATTCTTTTTTCCCCTCTGCATGGAGGGGCCCTCGTCTTGATCTTGGCGCTTGGCCTTACCTTTGTCGTAGCCTCCGTTGAAGCATAGTGGTACCGACGCTTGCTGGAGGTGTTGGACAAAGGTCTGTGGTCCTAGGCGATCAGGGCTAGGACTCCGGTCGATGCTGCGCGTGTCTTGGTTTGGCCTGAGCCATGCATAGACAGGCGGTCGGCACGGGGCGGTTGTTAAGTTGAAGTTACGTGCCATTGCGGCTTCCTAGGCCGCACTCTGTGGTTGTTGTGGTGATAGGGTGTAATGCCCCATCTGTTGCGTCCCTATTCCCCAGACGGGGAGTGAGGTCACGGGTCGGCGTCACGATACGGAGCACTCCGCTTGTTGAATGGTGGCGGTTTCCAGCAGTGCTCGAAGGTTCTGGTGGATCGCCCGTTCGCAAGGGTCATTCGGCTCAGGCGGGTCACGCAGGAGCATTGCTGCGGCGGCAATGTTCTGACTGGCCCGAGCGAACTGTAGGGGATCAGTCCCCTGAATCGGGACGTTACACTGGGGCTTTTGGGCATGACCCCGAGCGCTGTTCGCCGGTTTATGCGCATGGGGCGCAGCGTGGTGCATCGAGCGTGCTAGTGCAGTCGATGGCTGATGCAGCCATCGTTGTCGTTGTTCCTCCCCGTGCTCAGAGGGGCGTGAATCCATGAGAACTCTGCTTTTGTTGGTGGGTGTCCCGAAGGGTCTGCCATGGCGCACTCCCGGGACGAACGGTGGCTAGGTGCCATGTCGCCGATGATAGAGCCGTCACTCTCGCCATCATCATCCATGAGGTCAAAGAAACAGGTGGGAGCATAGCTCGCCATTCCCATGAATTCAGATGCGAGAGGAGGTGGCGCGAGCATCCTTCAGAGCCCCCAGGCATATGCATCCACAGAAGACATGAGGCCGTAGGGGAAAAGTGGGGTTTGAGCAGAGAGTTTGCTCGGAATGAAGCGCAGATGATGCACCATCGAAGTCACGCATCCCGGAGTCGATGGAGGACGTCCCTCCGATGGGTGTCAGGTCGCGAGCCTCCTCACATAGGTGGAGTACGCCGAGTCAGTCAGTGACGAAGTCTAGGCTTTCCTCTCTGGAGATGCTTTGGACGTGCCCCTCGGGGGTTTGCGCCATGAAGCATTCCCGGTAAGGGTGATGGCTCCCCCTGCTGGAGTCAGAGCTGGAGGACAACTCTAGTTCCTATGTGAGGAGCCCATGGAGTGTCTCTAGATCATGTTCAATTGCCCCCACGAACTCGCTGTCCGTAGGCGGCTGAACCATGCGTAGTGCCAGAAGGTGGCCAGCGGTTGTCGCAGCGTTGCGGAGGCCGAACAGAAACATCATCGAGGCACGTCGTGTGGAGCATTTTGGAGAGAGGGTGATGTGGCGTGGGGCCTCTCTGGATGACGGGGGTCTAAGGGAGATGCTAGGCTAGCCCTCAAGCCTCTGGTAGCTGAAGTTGACGGGAGGGAGAGACTGGACGGCCGTGTGGGCTAGTGCTAGCTCTCCTCCCAGTGTGACAATGAAATCTAGGTCGCCGAAACACATGTGTGTGCCCAGGACCAAGCTAATTGCATGGTTAGCCATCCGAGGCCTGATTTGGAATGCACAAAGGCCCCTACCTGGCGTGCCAACTGTCAGTGTTTCGAATAAGCACTAGCAAGTAAATTTATAGTTATGCATGTTAGGCCTGGATGGTGCGCTAATGGGCACAAGATTTATACTGGTTTGGGCTAAATGTCCCTACATCCAGTCTGTTGCTGCTCATGTTATTAGCACCGAAGATGGTTCATAGTAGGGGGTACAAATGGTCAAGAGAGGGACTGGTCCCAAGTCTCTAATGAAAGGGTTGAAAGGATGTCAAGAGCCCGATAGCAGCATGACTGTGTGTGATGTGCGTTGTTCATCAGGAGTCGGTCTAGAGTTCGTCAAGCATCAGTTGGCTCCGACCAGAAGGGTTGCGGTCGGAGCTTGGCGGTCCTGTGGTTGGGAACATTGATGTCGATCTAGTGAGTCTGGGCTTCCCCCCAAATCCATCCCCTTCGAGGGAGGGAGCGCATCCCCTTTTATAGATGAAGGGGATGACTTTATAGGTGAGAGGGGGAGAGTACATATATTTCTAAGTCTTGCTGCCTATGGTGATGAAAACTGGATAATGGTTGAAGCCCCCCAATACTGTTGATGTCGCTGTAGGATGTCGGATGTGCATGGAAGGTCGAGCTATCTTCTTCAGGAAGGATGATGACGGTACCTGCAAGATACTTCTTGATGCCTAGTGGCATGTGAGGAGCCATGCTACGTTCACCCGGTATGGCAAATCCTAGAGCCCATACAGCGATCGATGTCCAAAGACATGTGGGGGGCTTACCATATGGGAGTTTCTAGCGGCCCTTACAATACTTTGTGTCAGGGTGGCGGCAGAGCACTGCTTCATGCAGTGTATGGTCCCTGGTACAATGGTGTTGACTTGTGAGCCATGCCTTGCCTTTCTCCGCACACCTTCTGGTTCTCTCTGAGCGGGTGTCCCTGGTCGGATGACTCTAGTGGGCCCTCGGTGCGCCGTTCAGAGAAAAGCAGTGAGTAGGCTTCCCGTGAGCCCCGGTTGTGGGGTCGGAGTAGGAAGCAGCACTGTGGGCAAAGCCTTTTGATCGGAGGGGGCGTCCAGAGGCTGAAGCGAATACTCCGATCTTGTGGACCCGAGGGGCCATGAAGTAGGTGCCGCTCCCTTGGGATCATATCATGGTGATAGCATATCCATCATTTGTGGAGGACACGAGTCTTTTTCTAGACCATAGTGGTTGTCGTATGTCTATGTCGGGTTCCGTGCCCGAGGGCTAAAGGCGGCGCCCACAACTCTGTAGGGTGAAGAGCACGCGCCCACAACACTATTCAGGCTCTGCTATGCCTAGAAGGGTCTAAAGCATCCACCTCGTCGTTCCCTAGTAGTACTTTTCCTGTCGAGGCATAGGGTATGAACTCTGGTATAGTGGTTTTGACTTATGAGCCAAGCCTTGCCTTTCTCCGCACGTCTTCTAGTTCCCTCCGAACGGGGAGACCCCGGTCAGATGGCTCCAGTCGGCCCTCAGTGCGCTGATCGAAGAAGAGCGGTGAGCAGGCTTCCCGCGAGCCCCGGTCGTGGGGTCAGAGTCACGGGGTCAGAGCAGGAAGTAGTGCTGTGGGCATCCCTCAGTCAAGACCAAGCCCGTCCCTCAGGGGTTGGGTGAGGCAGAGTCAATCCCTAAGCCCTTGGGCGAGGCGGAGACTAGCCCTTAGCCCTCAGGCGAGACCGAGCCTGGCCCTTGGGGGTCGGGCGAGGCAGAGTCTATCCCTAAGCCCTTAGGCAAGGCAGAGCTAGCCCAAAGGCGTCGGGCGAGGCGGAACCAAACTCCTATCATTCGGGCAAGAAACATAGCAGCGCCCTTGTTCATCTAGAAGTTTTTAACATTCGATGGTTATTAGTTCCACCTCCTTGGGTACCCCGGTATTAGGTCCCCGACAATAGGTGTTGTGACACATATTTTTAGCCAATGGACCATGCATCATGTTGGCTCCATAATGACCGTGTCCTAGGGATCTAGCTTGAACCAAGCACACCTCTAGTCATCCTCTCTTGTATGGAAGGCTCCTAGAGCCACCACTACTCAGTGGGGTTTTGATTCATCGAGTTAGCCATTACTACCGCCTTTCATCGCACGTGTTGAATAAACCGCTCGTCCGATTGTATTCGAAACCCCACCCTCTTGTGTTTTTAGATTGAAACCTTTGTATTTATCTTCCAATTGAGTGCTTGTTCAACTTGTTCTTGCTTGTTCTTCGATTGCTTGCAGGACGAGTGCCCTCGTGGTTGGGTTGCGCAATACAAGAACGCAGCGATCCTTGGAGTCGGTGTATTGGTTGCTAAGGCGCATCATCCTTGGACGGTTGTAGTTGGATCGTGAATGTCATCTCCACCCACTAAATCAAAGTTATCCCTCTCCACCGAAAGATCGAGACACCCTTACCCTTATCAAGTGATATTCAGAGGAAGGTTTGATCGATGAGAGAATTCTGCTTGCTATTTCTCCTATAGTCTAGAAAAAGCCAAAAAAATAGTAGATTTTTTTTCCATAATCCTATACCCTTTGAGCCATTTACTAGTACTACTTAGTTTGGGCTTGTTGTATTTGGATTACATCGGTTGAGTCAAGTTGCTGGTCTTAGGTTTAGTCTTTTAGAGTTTTGAGTTCTTATCACGCTTTGGTCGTTATTAATCATATACATCTCCGCTGTCATCACCACCACCATATATATATATCCACTACACCATATACATCTCCATTGAGATCATTACTACCACAGGCATCTTCGCTGCAGCATATCCATCACCGCTATTTTTTTATGTCAACAAATTCTAATTTGGGCACTATTGGCATTTCTTAGCGCAATCACCAAGTGAGGAGGTTTTAAGTCCATCCTCGGCAATGGCGCCAGAAATGCTTGTTGACACTTCTTAGCGTAGCTACTAGGTTTGTATTGCCAGCAATTGCGTCGAAAGTGCTTATTGGTATTTCTTAGCGTCATCACTAATGATTAGCAATGCCACTAAGTAATAGCCTTGATAGTTAATTTACAATTTTAGATATTTATCCGCAAGTGCACGGAGCTATCATTGTAGCATTTCACCTAAAAGTATTCAAGGTATCGTTATATATATTTTCCTAGAGGAAGGCATTTGATTAAGACTCTAGTATGGATATGCACTTGAATAATAATGCTTGCAAGTACACCAATGTTTATAGCAGGGGTAAAAATGGTGATTTCAACACAGTGGACACACACTTGGCAATCCTCAAAGGATAAAATAAAAAAAGAGTAAAAGAATAATCTAAGTCGAGTAGGCATTAATCTACTATAGTCATACAAAGATTAGTTAATGATCATATAAGTTACATAATTAGTCTTAGGGCTAAGTGTGAAGCAGGTCAGGAGGCCACCGAGTACTGGTCTGCCAGCAATCTCATGTGACAATTTAGACTCCTACACCCCAGTCGAACATGGGTATTATAAGGGACGGATAGGGCTGTCACCACCTGTCGCCTACCCCTCAACCGTGCAAAGGGACAATGCATTCACTCGTCTCTTCATACCCAAGCACCACGCTTACGTATGCAGAAACTACCCAAATCCCCTCGGGTCCCTGACCCTACGGATCGACAGGTAAAGAACTTGGGCACACCTGACGGCATGATGAACTGCGACCTCAACTTAGCTCTAATTTCGATTATATAAGTTATATGAGTGTTTAAGCATAAAGTCATGTGTGCTACTTTCATGACATACAAACTATAGACTAGTTCATATATCAAGATTATAACACAATAACTATACTCTAGTTCATAAGTATGACTATAAATATCACATGGGAGCATAACTTTGGAAGAACTCATATTTCTATTCATACCAAAAGGTCTCTTCTTCCAAGGAGCCAAGCTCTCCAAGGTAGCTTTGCCTTGCTCTAAAGCTACTAAAAAGTAAAGCTACTACTACTAGAGAGTGAGGTATGTGAGGTGATGCTCAAGGTGAGTGTGTTGAGAGAGGGAGGGTACCCCTCTATTTATGCAGGTGCTTTGGTGGTGCTTCGTCTATTCTTGGCGTGAAACTCTGGGCTACGCCACCTTAGCATGGTGCCATGCCACCGCCTGTTGAAGGAGGGACTGAGCAGTGCTGGCAAGGGGTCGGGCGCCCCTAGGGGTCGGCTACCTGTTGATCATGGCCTCTCGCCTCCCCCTTTACCTTGTAGGCCATGGGCTAGACCAGGATTGCTTCCTCGTGGGGTTTTACACCATTTGAATTGATTTGATGGGCGTCTTGGTCGATCAAAGGAAGAAGGCCAAGCAACCATGGGTCATGGCTGCTATGCAGTTGACGTTGGTCCTGAGTTAGTCGTCATGGGGCGTCACTGCTCAGCTCTAAGAGTTTGGGGGAGGTGGAGCTGCGGTTGGTGGCAAGGCCCGACGGCTAAATCTAGCACGACTTGGATCCAATTGGGGATTGGGCCATCGCGTGCACATTGTTCATCCATCCGTCATTCATCTACAACTCTCCATGATAGCGTCTTCTCTACAGGTAATGTGCTTGATGAAGAATTTTTTGAATCCACGCCATTACAAATTTTCAAGTTTGAACAAACGTCATTACAATTCATCTATTTGAAAAACTATTATTATAATTTCATCTCTCCATCATCCATATCATTTTCTAAACCTTCCGTGTATATGGGCCCACTGTCTGGCACGTATAAGTACACAAAAGGATACCGATGTTTAAGTCCCTGCCTACTCCATCAGAACGAGCCGGCCCGAGGCGGAGCAGCGGCGCTTGGTTGGCCCCCACCAACCCATCCCAGCTTGTCCATGCACCATCAGCCGCTTCTTACCCTTGCTGAACGCCAGCATCCAGAACCTCCGCTTTACCTCACCGCGGATGCCCCTCGGCGCTGCTCCTGACCCCAGCTACGTCACCGTGGACGCCGCACCCCTTTGCCGTGGTTGACGTCGCCGCTCTCCACGGTGCGCTCATGGTGGCGCTGGGCTAGCTCCGTGTGGCACATGCGCTGATGAGGACATCAACACCATCAATACATCCACACCTACACAAGTACATATTCATGGTCTTATTACTCATGCTCATGCACGCCAACTCAACTATCAGGTGAGTTCATTCTTGAGTTCTTGTTCATCTTATTTAAACCATGGAACCCCGTGCACCTTTGTTTTGCTCAGGGATAATGGAGAGGAACCACAAGGAAGCGTAGAAGCGAAGGGTGAATTTGGACCGCAGAACAACACCAATTTGTGACGGTCACCAAGACTTCATATGGAATCCGATTGGGATGTTCTAGCAATTCATGGAAAGTTTATAAAGTCTACTTTTCAACGGATCCAACCTCACCCTCATATCACCCCGGATTCAACCGCAATAGTCATTTTAGTCCAGAGACCTTTTCTATCCACAGGTGTTGTGACACATATTTTTAGCCAATGGACCATGCATCATGTTGGCTCCATAATGACCATGTCCTAGGGATCTAGCATGACCCAAGCACACCTCTAGTTGTCCTCTCTTGTACGGAAGGCTCCTAGAGCCACCACTACTCAGTGGGGTTTTGTTTCATCGAGTTAGCCATTACTACCGCCTTTCATCGCACGTGTTGAATAAACTGCTCGTCCGATTGTATTCAAAACCCCACCATCTTATGTTTTTAGATTGAAACCTTTGTATTTATCTTCCAATTGAGTTCTTGTTCAACTTGTTCTTGCTTGTTCTTTGATTGCTTGCAGGACGAGTGCCCTCGTGGCTGGGTTGCGCACCACAAGAACCACTACTAGAGAACAGACTTTAGAACGATGTCCCAATTTGGCATTAGCCTTGGCATTTTTTGCCCCTGGGACTAGAGAGGCCTTTAGTCCTGGTTGGTGTCTCCAACCGAGACTAAAGGTCCCTGCCCAACTACTACTGCGCTCGGCACAGTGGCAGGGGACCTTTAGTCCCGGTTGGAGACACCAACTGGGACTAAAGGTGGACCTTTACTCCCGGTTGGAGCCACCAATCGGGACTAAAAGTCCTCCAACCTTTAGTCCTGGTTGATAATACCAACCCAGACTAAAGGTAGACCCTTTAGTCCCGGTTGGTAACATCAACCTGGACTAAAGGTCCCCGGATGGGTTAGTTCAAAAGGAAAGCATCCCATCCATTGTTAGATGTGTTGTGTAGGTGGGGTGGTAAGCTACGCGCGAGGCAGTGCATGAGGTCTTGGGTTCGAATCTCACGGAGCGCAGTGGTGGGAGGCATTATTTTTTTTAAAGCTAGGAGGATCTTTAGTCCCGGTTGTGGCAAACCAGGACTAAAGAACAACACTTTTAGTCCCGGTTGGGAAACCAGGAGTAGAGCTAGTTCCCAACCGGGATTAGATCTCATTTCTATAGTAGTGAACGCAGCGATCCTTGGAGTTAGTGTATTGGTTGCTAAGGCGCATCATCCTTGGACAGTTGTAGTTGGATCATGAATGTCATCTCCACCCACTAAATCAAAGTTATCCCTCTCCACCGAAAGATCAAGACACCCTTACCCTTATCAAGTGGTATTCAGAGGAAGGTTTGATCAATGAGAGAATTATGCTTGCTATTTCTCCTATAGTCTAGAAAAAGCCAAAATAATCCTAGACCCTTTGAGCCATTTACTAGTACTACTTAGTTTGTGCTTGTTGTGTTTGGATTACATCGGTTGAGTCAAGTTGCTGGTCTTAGGTTTAGTCTTTTAGAGTTTTGAGTTCTTGTCACGCTTTTGTCACTGTTAATCATAGACAACTCCACTGTCATCACCACCACCATATATATATCCACTACACCATATACATCTCCATTGCAATCATTACTACCATAGGCATCTTCACTGCAGCATATCCATCATCGCTATTTTTTTATATCAACAAATTCTGATTTGGGCACTGTTAGCATTTCTTAGCGCAATCACCAAGTGAGGAGGTTTTAAGTCCATCCTCGGCAACGGTGCCAGAAATGCTTGTTGACACTTCTTAGCATAGCTACTAGGTTTGTATCACCAGCAACTGCGCCGAAAGTGCTTATTGGTATTTCTTAGCGTCATCACTAATGATTAGCAATGCCACTAAGTAATAGCCTTGATAGTTAATTTACAATTTTAGATATTCATTGTAGCATTTCACCCAAAAGTATTCGAGGTATCGTTATATATATTTTCCTAGAGGAAGGCATTTGATTGAGACTCTAGTATGGATATGCACTTGAATAATAATGCTTGTAAGTACACCAATGTTTATAGCAGGGGTAAAAATGGTGATTTCAAGACAGTGGACACACACTTGGCAATCCTCAAAGGATAAAATAAAAAAAAAGAGTAAAAGAATAATCTAAGTCGAGTAGGCATTAATCTACTATAGTCATACAAAGATTAGTTAATGATCATATAAGTTACATAATTAGTCTTAGGGCTAAGTGTGAAGCAGGTCGGGAGGCCACCGAGTACCGGTCTGCCAACAATCTCATGTGACAATTTAGACTCCTACACCCCAATCGAACATGGGTATTACAAGGGGCAGACAGGGCTGTCAGCACCTGCCGCCTACCCCTCAACCATGGAAAGGGACAATGCATTCACTCGTCTCTTCATACCCAAGCACCATGCTTATGTATGCAGAAACTACCCAAATCCCCTTGGGTCCCTAACCCTATGGATCGACAGGTAAAGAACTTGGGCACACCTGACGACACGATGAACCGCGACCTCAACTTAGCTCTAATTTCGATTATATAAGTTATATGAGTGTTTAAGCATAAAGTCATGTGTGCTACTTTATGACATACAAACTATAGACTAGTTCATATATCAAGATTATAACACAATAACTATACTCTAGTTCATAAGTATGACTATAAATATCACATGAGAGCATAACTTTGGAAGAACTCATATTTCTATTCATACCGAAAGGTCTCTTCTTCCAAGGAGCCAAGCTCTCCAAGGTAGCTTTGCCTTGCTCTAAAGCTACTAAAAAGTAAAGCTACTACTACTAGAGAGTGAGGTATGTGAGGTGATGCTCAAGGTGAGTGTGTTGAGAGAGGGAGGGTACCCCTCTATTTATACAGGTGCTTTGGCTGTGCTTCATCTATTCTTGGCGTGAAACTCTGGGCTACGCCACCTTAGCATGGTGGCATGCCACCGCCTATTGAAGGAGGGGCTGAGCAGAGCTGGCAAGGGGTCGGCTACCTGTTGATCGTGGCCTCTCGCCATCCCCTTTACCTGGTAGGCCATGGGCTAGACCAGGATTGCTTCCTCGTGGTGTTTTACACCATTTGAATTGATTTGATGGGCGTCTCGGTCGAACAAAGGAAGAAGGCCAAGCAACGATGGGCCATGGCTGCTATGTAGGTGACATTGGTCCCGAGTTAGTCGTCATGGGGCGTCGCCGCTCAGCTCCAAGAGTTTGGGGGAGGTGGAGCTGCGGTTGGTGGCAAGGCCCGACGGCTAAATCTGGCAGGACTCGGATTCAATTGGGGCTAGGCCATCGCGTGCACGTTGTTCATCCATCCGTCATTCGTCTGCAACTCTCCATGATAGCGTCTTCTCTGCAGGTAACGTGCTTGATGAAGAATTTTTTGAATCCACGCCGTTACAATTTTTCAAGTTTGTACCCAAAGGTCTCTTCTTTCAAGGAGCCAAGCTCTCCAAGGATCATATGAGAGCATAACTTTAGAAGAACTCATATTTTTGTTCATACCCAAAGGTCTCTTCTTCCAAGGAGCCAAGCTCTCCAAGGTAGCTTTGCCTTGCTCTAAAGCTACTTAAAAGTAAAGCTACTACTACTAGAGTGAGGTGTGTGAGGTCATGCTCAAGGTGAGTGTGTTGAGAGAGGGGTACCCCTATAACACCCGGAATTTTGAATTTTTACAATTCTCTAAAATTTGTTAGAATTTAAATTAGATTTAAGACCAAATAATAGTTGGAGGAAAATAGTAATTTATAAATTTAAACTTAATTTGACATAGGAGTGAAAACTTTGCTGCATACATGTTGCCTGCATTAATTTTATTGAGTGAAAAAATGATTTATTAAAAGTCGGATTAGATGCGAGTAAGTTTTTATTCTTTTTTTCCAAAAATAATATATTAAAGTTTTATTTAAAAACTAGTCAAAGTTTTATTTTTAAAAGATTAGAGTTAATTTCCAAAACTTAGAAATGATTTAAAATAGTTTTAAAATTTATTTGAAGTGAAAAAAAATTGAATTTCGAACTCCAAAAGTATATTTACAAAAGGGAAAAACGTCTCTCTCTCGTTCTCGGGCTCAATCTGGTCAGCTCAGCTTCCCCTCCCGAACTCTCTCTCCTTCCTGGGCTGCGCAGCCCATCTCTGCGCTTCAGGCAAGCCCAGCAAGCCAGCCCACCGCCTCTCCTTTGTTTGGCTCACCGCCATGTGGGGCCCGCCTGTCAGGCGTCTTCCACCTCCAGTCGTCGCTCTCCTTCTCTCTCTGTACTCCATTAATGGAGAAACCGAGCTCCATTAGAGCCCAACTCCTTTACTCCCGACATAAAATCGACCCCATAAACGCAGCCTTCACTCTCCCTCTTCACCCTCCCTTCTTCACTCGGCAGTTTCTAGGCCATTAAAGCCTTTAACCGATGGCTGCCATGATGGCAGTGAATCGAGCCTCGATTTCGTCCACGTTCGTCGATCTTCTCCCTATAAAACACAAGCTCCAGCTCCTCTGCATCCTTTTCGCCATCAACCGATCGCTCCCTGTGTTTCATTGTCACTCCAGTGCCACAAATCCCAATTGCCGTCGCCATTGCCGAGCTCCAACCGTCATCGTTGATCTCCTCGGTCAAGCCGTCTACACCTTGGTTTCTTCCTTCTTTAGACTCGCTGGAGAGTCGCGCTCACATCCCAATCATCTTTGACAGGAATCCGTGGCCGTTCGTGCAGGGCCCGCGCTCGCCGGAGCTTCTGGACACGCCGCCGTCTGCCTCCCCATCTCTCCGGCCTGCTCCTGTCGAAGTGGTCTGTTCCACCGAGTTCGCGGTGAGCTCCCGATTCAAACGCATCAAGTATCTTCACCCATAGTGTCTCCTAGCTTGAGTTTGAGTTGCGACGATGAACTCCTGCCGTCGGCAGCCATGGCGCCGCCACTCCTTCTCCTGCACTCCCTCCGGTTCCAAGCACGGCCAGCCGAACAGGCGAGCCGCGCCAGCCCCTGCACACTGCCTCCCGGCGCGCACGCGCGTGCAAACACGCCACACCGGCGAGCAAGCGGAGCTAGTAGCGCTGGCGAGCAAACGAAGCAAGCAGTCGTCCGTGCTCAAGTTTCTCTTATTTAGCTTGATGACGTCATCTCCAATGTAATGCATCATTTTTAACCGTTTTCCTTTAGAAAAATAAATCCAAAATAGATCATCAAATACACCATCGTGGACATGGTCCATATTGGACTGCTCTCACAGCCTCTCCCCGGTCCACGGTCTATGGACCGAGGTCATAGCATAGTGCACGCAAACATGCAATCTAGCCCCTGTACTTCTGTCAAATTCAGTCACTATTCAATCAGTCATACCAAACTTCTGGTTTAGACCCTGTCCTTCTAGTATTTTGTACCCGTAGTCCTTGGCGTTTTTCCTTCTCAGTTTTATTTATTTAATATCTGAAAACGAGCTCAGTTTATTTACAGATTTGTCACTGACTTCAAAAGCCAATATCTTGCAAATCGTAGCTTCGTTTTAGGTGGTTCTTTCGCTCATGAGTTCGTATCATCGAGTATTATGCGTTAGTAAACTTTATAGCATGTTTTTCCACTGTTTGGTGTACTGTTCTTATTATGTTTTGTGGGCCATGTTTGTTGTTTGTTAACAGAAAGCAAGCGTCCTTGACCATCTTGCACCTATATTTATTTTATTTTAAGTTAGAGTAGTTAGACCATTAGCTGCATGCTGAGTCATAAACTTGAATCACATGTTAGGGTTTACTAGAACTTATGATATCATCCTTGAAACCCGGTTTGGATGGGTAGTTGTTATGCTTAGCTTGCAGTCTTGGGTTTGGGAAGGTTATAACTTAACCTTGATTAATGATCTATGCAACGTGGGAATGGCAATGTTTTTAGCAACATGGTGACTAGAAATCCGACAGGATGGTGGGTCTTGGTGGTGGTAAGATGTCAGATTTGGTAAATGTTTTCTGGTAGATTGTTGGAATCGGTGGAATGGATTGTGCTGGTTCCTGCTTGAATTCTAAGGACCGATTCTCGGAGCATGTAACCTGGCTTAACAGCGCTGCCACGAGGACTACATGGCTCTAGCCCTGGCTAATTAATTAGCTGCCCATTTCTGTGCATTGTGGATAGTTTGGTGGCATAAGAGGGCGCCTAAATCGGCAAATCCTTAGTGAATACACAGGGGTGGGAACCACAGCTTTGTAAAGGCCTTGTAGTGTGACCCCGCTAAGTACCTAGGTAGTGCGAAGCGTGATGGGGAAAGCACGACTCGTGGTGAAAGTGTGCAGCCTCTATAGAGTATAAAACTGATTAGATGTGCTCACGGACAAGAGCGGCCTGGACTTCTTCGTGATTAGATGGCTCTAGTTCGGATGGGTGGTTCCCTTAGTAAGGGAATGGTTGGTTAGCTCGGATGGGATCCAAGTGTTGGTTCAGATGGTTCTTGAGGAGAAGCCAGATTTTTACCTAGTAATTAGGTGCTAAGGAGTTAAAGAAAATTAGGATGTGTTGCTTAAGCGCGTGTGTCAAACCTTGTAAGCCTTACCTTATGTTGGCCCTCATGTCATAATTTTCTTACACTTGCGAAGCACATTTCGATGTGCTCACCCTTCCCATTTGTCCCCTTGCTACCACACCTAGACACTGGTGACAACGAGGAGTAGTACATTGAAGATGGTGCCTTCGACCCCGATGACATGTTCTAGGCTGGTGCTGCCCCCGGTCAACCTTCCTATGAAGATGGAGTCTTTTTTCCACTGGAGTTAAATAAAGTTTATGTAATTTTCTTTCAGACCTATAGGTCATTTTGTAATGATGTTATCGTTAAAGTAAGAACACTGCTATGATACTGTAATGAAGTCGACATATGTATGAATAAATTGATCCTGGCGTATATATGTTGTGCATTCGATTTTGTCCTTAAAATCGGGTGTGACAACCCCTCTATTTATACAGGGGCTTAGGTGGTGCTTTGTCTATTCCTAGCACAAAACTCTGGGTTGCACCGCCTTAGCATGATGGCCTGCCACCACCTATCGAAGGAGGGGCTGAGCAGTGCTGGCAAGGGATCAGCCACCCCTTGACCGTGGCCTCTCGCCACCGCCTTTGCCTAGTAGGCCTTGGGTGTAACAACCTAGGTTTTCGAGCATAAAAATGCGAGCTTTTTTAAAATTTTCATGCAATGTGTGGATCATGTAGTCTCTTGGTCAAACTTTAGTCAAACCCACTAATAAATTGTTGCACTCATATAGAATTGATTGTAGGAAGTGCCTGTGTTCTTGAGTTTGTTTTGGGTTTGAGTTTGTTTGGAGTTTAGGGTGCACAAATCCGTAGCAAGATCCTGTCAAAAGAGCTATACTGGCATAAACAAGGCGAGATCTTGGTCTCAAGGTTGATGACTACGTGAATCTTGAGCTTGAAGTTAACTATAGTAGGTATCACCTTTTAGAGACACCATGGGATTTCATGTCAAAACGCAAGCTAGCATCTCGCTCGTAGCCCCTACAAGATCTTGAACGGAATTGGGAAGTCCGTCTATAAGTTCAAACTACCAGATAACCTAGATGGTGTACAACCTACGTTCCACGTCTTATGGCTGAGGAAGTTCATGAAGAATTCTAGAAGAAGATGTTCATACTAAAGTCGTAGAACTATAAGACCCGCTTGAGTTCCCTGTGCACCTCGTGAAGATTTTTGGATCAAGCTATCAAAGACACAAGAAGAACGACCATTCCTTCTAGAAGGTTCTATGGAGCAACCACACTGAAGGAGAAGCAGACTGAGAGACAGAATGATTCCACTACAGTATCCCCGCCTCTTCACTGTTTGAGTAGCACCTTAATCTCGGGGATGAGATTCCTATGAGGGGGGAGGACTGTAACAACCTGGGTTTTCGAGCATCCAAAAATGTGAGTTTTTTTAAAAAATTTCATGCAATGTGTGGATCATGTAGTCTCTAGGTCAAACTTAAGTCAAACCCAATTGTTGCACTCATATAGAATTGATTGTAGGAAGTGCCTATGTTCTTGAGTTGGTTTGGGGTTTGAGTTTGTTTGGAGTTTGGGGTGCACAAATCCATAGCAAGATCCTCTTGAATCCCTTTCGAATTTATGTCCAATCTCCTTTGAATCACTCTCAAATTCCTTAGGTCATAATTCATAAAAGAGAAATCATTTTTCCTTTTTCTTTCCAACCAGCCCCACTCCCTTTTCTCCCCTTCCCGTAGCCCAACCCACCGCGTAGCCCCAGCTGCTCTCCCTCCCCTTCCTAGCCGCACAACCTAGGTCGTGGCACAGTAGGCCGTTCGCCTCCTCCCATGCTCAACCCACCAGCGCAGTGCCCCGCTCAGCCCAACCCACAACCCACCGGCCCCGATAGGCCCGCACCATCAGCCCCCGTGAGACCATCCACGCGCCTAGGCTAAAAACCCTAGGAACAGGCGCTCCTAGCTCTCGGTCCCGAGCCACACCGCCACCGCTTCTCACGCGCCCACATCGTGCCTGTCTTGGCGTCCGTACCACACATCGACGGATGACCGCCATGCGTCCCTAGCACGCCTTTTGAGGATCGCCACCATCCACAGGAGCCATGCGGCCAACCCAAACCCTAGCCAACGCCTATAAATGGAGCCATCGTCGTCGCTCCTCTGCTCCATTGTAACACCTCAGGTGTTTGAATACTAAAATATGCCATGTCATCATATGCATAGCACATCAATTATGTGTTAGTAAAAAAAAATTGATATGCATACACTAAAACAAGTTTACCTTTATGTTGTATGTGTTGAATTGTATTGTTTGAATCAAGTTCAAAGTTTTGTTTGGATTTGAATTTTCAAGAAAAACTTGATTTTCTTTATTTAAATCCTACCCTGAAAACCCATTTCAAGATCTAAGCACATTTTGGGGTTGAGTCTAAAAGCAAAAGTGTAGAGCTTGTCAGGTTATATAAAGTTTGTTTTTGGTGTTTTCAAAGTTGTTATGAAAAATTTGAAGTAATTTGAAAAGGCGAAATTCTTTAAATGTCCCCTATTTGAATTCAAAATTTCATTTCAAAATGTAGACCGAATTAGGGGGTGGTTATAAAAGCAAAGTTGTAGAACTTTGAATTTTGAGCAACTTTTATTTTTAGAGATTTTTGAGTTATACAAATTTGGGAGTAATTTGGAAATTTAGATGAATGGCAATTCTGTAAATATGTTGAATAGTAGCCGCGGGCAGCTGTCACCGCCGGCGTGCTTCTCCTGGCTTCCAGTCGTGCCTGTGGCCACCCTTGGCTTCGCGCTGGCGTGGAGAAGGCCACGTCGTGGCTTCCTCCTGCTTCCTTGGCCGCGTATAAAGCCAGCCACCGTCGCCTTCCTTCTTCGTTTTCTCCTCTGTTTTTTCCAGCAGCACCACCATCGCTCCGTCAAGCTTTTGCCGTCGCCGTAGTGCCTCCACCGTCTTGGCAAAGCTTGTTCCAGCTCCACCTAATCCTTGCGCACCTAGTCAACTGAGTCTTGGTGCCTGATTCCTCCGGGAACCCGCTATGCGCACCTTTCTTCCTCGCGGCCGGCAACCTCACCGTCGTGCTTGCGCCGTCGTGGCTAGCGCTCTCCGGTGAGCCGTAGCTCTTGCTCAGTGTACCTCTAGCTTCACCTTGTTCTCGTGATGCTCTATGACCGGTTGATTGCTCCTTTTGTTCACCGCAGCCACCGGAGCACCGTCGTCGCCATTGCTCGCACCACCGTGGCCGCTGTGATCGTCGACCAGCATCTCCGTTGATCCTTCGACCTCGCTCTTTGCTCCATCGCGTTCAGGGTGAGCTGCTGATCCTTCCCAAGCGCTCTGTTTGATCTCTACCGGCCTTGTTTCACCGGTGTAGTGCAGCCGCTCGGCCATGTTTGCCATGGCCGGCGTTGAGATGGATGGAGCCATAATCGGTGCAAGTAGGGATATCAGTAGGTGCGCCTAGTCTTGGTGAACGTGGTGTTGGTGTCTTCGCCATCGCCGTTGGTCTCACCGGCGGCGAGAAATCGCCGGTCAGCGCGTAGTCACTGTAGTCAAATGCGGGAGGTAGGGGATGACAGGTGGGACCCCGCTGTCAGTGACTCAACGGTTTGAAAATAAATTTTTCAATTTTCAAAGATGAATGAATAGTGATGTGATTTGTTATTTTTGTGTAGATTTATTTAGAGCTCCAAAAATTATGAAAATTTTTGTGTGACCTCTCTGTGATGTATATTATTTAAGAAAAATATGAAATATTGTTTTTCAGTACTTTTGAATGTGATAAAATTGCTCAATTAATTAATAAATGGGTTTCCATGATTTTTCTAGGCTTAATTAATTATCCAAAAATTATGAAAATTGTTTTGGCACTTAGCTATCATGTGATGAACACTTACAAAAATTTTGAGCTCAATTAGAATAAGTTGATTTATTTCATAATTTTGAATTAAATAATTAATTCATAAAAGCAAATAGTAACCTTTAATGATTTATGTTTTGATTGAATTTTGGATTGGGTGATGACCTTGGGTCATTAGTTGATAATGATTCTTGGCAATGGAATTAAGTGTTATGAAAAAGGTTTAATTAGTTTGACTTGTAACTGTCCCGCGAAGGCAAGTTGTATTCAAGTTGTTAATTTTTGCATCCATCATCGAGCATCATGTTTTATATTTCGCATCATGTTAAACATGGCATTGTTACTACGTGTAGTGAACGAAGGTGAACATGTGGTAGTTAATCAAGTTGCGGAGGAAGTTAATCCGTCTGTTGAGGTCGGATCTGTTAATTGTGAAACGTCGCAGGAACCTGACTTTTCCGTGAATCAAGGCAAGCCCTGGATGCATTTAAACCTACCTTGTGTTTTACAAGTTTTTACCGCTTTTACTTCTATATACTGCATTAAGTGATTAGGAGTCCGGTGGAAACCTAATTGGTGCATTACCAACCTTGTTTTTTCTATATCTACCTTGTTACCAGTTTTACTTTGTAAATGCCTAGTTATGCTTAGCCATGCTTAGACAGATAAGAGTCGAGTGATTACCTGTCACCTGCGAGTTTTAAATGAGTCTTTGGTTATGTTTGGTTACTTATGTCATCATGTGATATGAGCTTGTGGAATAATAAATCTAGACCGGGTGGACTCGGTGTGTGAGAGCCACAAGACATGGAGGTCTTATGAGCGGGTTCCTTCCGCCTATGTCGATTAAGAACCGTCTGTTGTTGAACTGAGTGAGATGAGACTTTGTAGTACTAACCACATACTCCGATAAGCCTTAACTTGGCTATTCTATTACGAGAATGGCTACTCACGCACTAGGAGTGGAGAGATGGTGGGAATAGCGTGTACCCATGTGGCAATGGGTTGGATTGGTGGAGTATTGTATCCTCGGGTGGCGTGGACCCATTCTTGTTTTAGAAGATCCGAGAGTAGGTTGATATATGTAAGTTGGGGACCTACATATGTCGTGTGGTCTAGAATCTCTAGCTAGGTTTTAATTGGTTCAAATCGTCGTTGCTCCTCGGTTATGGAGACTCAACTCTCTGTTCATCATCGTAGTTAATAACTAGGACTCGAGTAAGGTTTGAGAAAGAGTTTGATATGAAGTTCATGGTCTCATTACGGATCATGGCAGATTCATATGTGGTTCTTATAAAGTTTTATACGTTGAAGTAAAAAATTTTGTTAAAGAGCTTTTATGCAAAAGAACTTTAATTATTGCTAAAGCCATACCTTGAATCCCTGAGCCTGCATTCCTAAGTCTTCTTAGTTTTATTTCGGTTAAGTCTTGTTGAGTACTTTTGTACTCAGGGTTCATTGACCCTTGTTGTAGGTGAGCCTCATGAGCAGGTCTGTTGTGGACCGTGCTGCATGACTGTTGTTCAGGTCGATGACGATAAGTGAATGTGTGATCCTTGGGTAAGATACTTATATTGTGTGTTTGTATTATGTTATAATGCCACTCCACTACTATTATGGTTTGTATTAATTATCGAACTTAGTTTGTAAGGTTTGAAACAACTGGTTTGTAAACTAAGTTATCGTAAGACTTCCGCTAATTTACTCTGATGTAGATATTTGAATAAATGTTGTAATACTGCAATGACTCTGTAATGGGATCCTGCTTGGAAATCGTGGATGATTCGGGGTTCCCCGAGGACACCTGATAGTCTTCTTAAGTTACCAGGAACATATGCATAGTCGTTAGAGGTCGTTGGACAGTGACAGGTGCATGTGGGTCCTATAATTTAGGAGGTTCTGCCACATCCATTCCCCAATCTGCTACCACAATCCTCTACTTCCCTTCCTCCCTCTCATGGCGCCAAACCCTAAGCCGGCCATGGCCGCCGCTCCACCTGCCATCGTGGCCATAGTGGGCCACCATGCTACCCTACCATCCTCGCCAAGGTCACCATGATTGCCTTGCTCACCTCCATGCCCTTGTCGTGTCATGACCACAGCACTGACCACCGAACACCACCGCCTCGATGTCATGCATTGCCTTTCCACAACGACAATGTCCTCCACGTCCACCTCCTCTTCCTCATCGTCGTCCACATCATGCTTTGCCTCCACCCATGCCGCGACATTGAGCTGCCACCTCCTCTCGCTGAGCTACACTGAGGCCTCCTCTCCGTCAACCCATCTTTGCCTAAGCCATCTCCACCACACCACCGTGTCCCAGTCCTTCCATGGTGCCACATCATCTTCTTCGTCGAGCACCGAGCCAACACCGACATGCTCCACTCTGCCTCTAGCACCGCCACCGAAAACCCCTTCTCTGACCTCACGACATCGCCATCCATGAGCACCTCTGCTACCCAAACCACCTCTGCGACCTCACTGTTGGCCTCTCCCTCCTTGCTGACCAATGCTAGAACCATGCCACAACACCACCACCTCCCTGCTTCGCATCACGACCAAGCCGCGCCCTTCCTCACCGTCGGCGTCCCTTGTCAGCACCACCAAGCTCCACCTCACCACCGATGAGATCGTCCTCGCCAAGACCCACCCGTTGGTGAGCCCCTAATGCCAAGCTTTCACCTTTACCCCTTATGTTGCCGTTCCTGACCATATTGCTCACTGTGTTGCCCTGCTCCTAGGCGATCGTGAGCCTACCATTGTCGTGCCCTGCTCTGCCTGGATGATGGAGCCGAGCTGCATCATCTCCGCCGAGCATGTCTATCGTCGGGCTCCTCTGCTCCACCACCGCCCATGAGCATGGCTGCCCCACTTCGACTTGGCTATAGCAATCCTACCACCACAGCAACCCCACCGACCTACCTCTCTTCCAGCTTGGGTGGAGCTATTTCTATAGCTACTGTAGACGCAAACCTCACCTAAGCTCCCTTTTCCACCATTGGTGAGCTCTGCACTCCTAAAGTTGCCTCTTTTCATTGAAATTGGCCCATTGCACTTGATGTTCTTGACTGCTCCTTGCTGCGAGCTACAAGCCACAGCCTTGCAGCATGTTTCATCAACTTTAGCCATCACCATCGAGGACCAGAACCGTTTCCAACAGCAGCGACCACCTCCTGGACGTCCGCTGCCACCTCTAGCAAGCTGTCGTCCAGTCACAACCAGCCATAGCTAGCCATAGCCAGCCACTAGCCAGCCGCAGCAAGCCATAGCTAGCCAGCAGCAGGCCGTAGCAAGTTGCAGCTAGCTGTAGCTCACTGGAACGCGCCACTACAGCCCATCTTCCTCATCATAGCAAGGTCGTCCCTTTGAACCTAGTCGACGTCGTTCTCAACATCGACAAAACTCCTAATTTACATTTCCTTGCTCTATCATACTTGTGATACATGATCTATTTATATCGATTATCTATACTTGTTCATACACTTCATTCATGATATCTATCCTATGCCTATGTTGTGCCTTCACCGCTAGTCTAATCTCTTATTGCTATGGATAAGTGCTACTCCGTTGCTTGTTTGTGTTGTTGGTTCTTCGTGTGTCTATGTTGTTGCCTGTATCGTGTGTTTGAGCTGGTTTAGAAAGCGATACGCTTGAACATTATGATCATGAGTTCATCTCGCCATGACCGTAATGCCAAGCATATTCCCTCTCTCGTTTTAGTTGTCTCTGTCAAACTATGATAGTTAGTGACGCTATTCGGCCCTTGGACAAGGCCACCATGGATTTGACGTTGGTGCACTTCCACCCGCACTTTGCGAACCATTCATGGCCTAGCCTAGTGGGAGAACTAGGGGACGACCATCATGGGACTTATGGAAGCCAACTCATTTTGGTGAAGCTCTTGGCCATGAGTAGACTCACCATGACCATTGGGCTTACCTCTTTTGCTCGCTTGTTTATCCTAACCACCTCGTATGCTTGTACCACATTGACCATAGCATTCCTTTAGATCTAGCGGTGACAACCGCATCGCTACAGACCTTAGGGATAGCCTTGTGCCGATTTAGTTACACGGTTGTGGTGCCCTACGAGTGGTATTGGATTGTGGGATCATGTCCCCTTTCTTCCAACCTTCGTCTGTTCCATGACGAGTTGGTCAAAAGAGTGTGGATTCCATTCTTCTCTCCTCTCTTGTTCTCAATCCTCATCGATCTAGTAAGATGTGGATTGAGCCCTTCAATGTTTGGTGTTTATTGCTCTCTTGATTCCATTCCTTTGATTCCCGTCGTTTGCTATGGTGAGTGGATCAAAGGAAGCTGAATCCCGTGTCCCCCTCTTTTGGTTCTATCATGCTTAAGCCCATGTATGCTTGTACTTGTTTAGGTTGTAGCATTTCTTTGGTTCTTGCGGTGACAACCGCACCGCTAAGAACCCTGGGGATGTTTTAGTGCATTTAGTGCACCTAGGTCATGGTACCTACAAGTAGTTGGGCACTCGTGTTCTCTTGTGTGTTGCTCCTTTTGATGCCCCATCTCTTGCCATGATGTGTGGATTGGAAGAGTAGACCACCTCCCTTCTCTTCTCTCCCCCGTTCCATCCTCTCTTAGTTCTCGTCAATTATAATGGTAGATGGATTGAGAGAGACCAGAATTGCTTCCTTTCCCCCTTAGCTGCTCTTTTTTATTCCTATCAATCTCCATGATGCCCAGATTGGAAGACCATGAACCGTGGTGTTCGCTTAAGATGAGCTAGGGTCTATGCCATTTTTAATAAAGCCATACAGGTCGACACGATCGACCCAAGAAGTATTGGCTAGGCTAAGATGTAAGCTTGTGCTTAGCAAACAACCACTTCTATTTCTTTTGGCCCGGGGATCGGACTTCCACCGAGAGCACTAAGTCTTCTTCCCCTAGTGTTCTTTTGGTGTTGTTCGATCTTCTATGTCTTGTTGCCTCTTTTGTTCACCGTCTTTATAGGTTTAGTGGATTGATTGTTCTTTTGCCTTGATTGTCACTCTATCAAGGTAGTTACACTGAGGATAGCGTTGATCAGACCAGAACCCATTGGAGGAAGGAAACGCATATGACAATAGGACTTTGAGGAGATCAACTGTGAGTGCACTGATGATCTTGAAGATGACTAGTCAACAGGTGCCATGTTCCACCCAACCTCATAGAATCCTATTATACATGCTATAATGTAGATGCTAGTGCTTTACTTTTATGCAAATGATCTATGATAGGTTGCATGGTAGAATTGCTTGTGAGCCAATACCTTGTTGCAACCTATACCCTTGCACACCTACTGTTAGGCTAGACGCTCGCTTACTACTTACTTGCTACTACTTCTACTATGCATTATATCTATGATGTGATGCTTGGTGGAGGATTGTTTGTGAGTGGTTAAAGCACATGGTGTCGATAATGTGGTAATAACCGAGAAGATCTTGAAGTGCATCATGGGTGTGTGGTGAGGGTTGAGTCGATTAGGTAGGATCTTATGATGAGTCATTGGATGAGTCTTGCCAGGGGGTGCGACCTAGGCATCCCCTACTAGAGGTACCTATGGTGGGTGCATGTGAGATGAGGACATCTCAGGGTGGAGTGTCTTTGTGGGATGAAGCCCTGGGGTAGAGGTGCCGTCGAGGCATGGGGTGTTGGTTATCCCCTTTGAGAAGATATCCTATTTGGTCCCCCTAACGACTAGTATATCAAGAGAACCGGATCATAGGACCCTACATACACACCACTCGCTCCTGAATGGGCGAGGGACGGTTACCCGACCAACTAGGACATTGCCACTCCTACTAAGTTGAAAGTGGATAGTGTAGGGAGGTATGGGTGTATGGCCCACACCCTCCTAAGATAGCGTAGTGACCTCTATGGCATGGTACTACGTCTCATAGTCTCAGCGTTTTGGTGGACTCTAGGGTGGCCTAGGGCTGAGTGGTAGGGTGGTACCATACCAGTTGGGAGTCAGTCGGTATCAACCTAGACGATGGCCACCATCGATGATGGTGATCTTGTGGTTCGAGGTGTACACGCTTTGTAGAGTTGATCGATCTATATGTATAGCCACGTCCTTAGATATGGACATTCCTATGACCTGCGCTTCCCTTGATTAGTGAGAGGTGTCCTTTCTTCTTCTCCCCCTAGGTTTGGTGTTGGTTTTCGGCTTGGGCTGTTGAGGCAAGGTATGAGCGGGAGTCGTCCTTGCCGCCTAGAGAGTGAGAATGTGGTGAATGTATGGATGAGATGGGTTAAAACTTGATGAACTATTATAAAATATGGATGAACTTGCATAGGAAACCTACATCCATATATAGGCCTTTTGCTCTACCCTTGCATACCACTTACCACAAAGCATACGCAATGCATAGGGTGGGAACCAGTGGCCAATACAAATCATACTAAAAGATATTTGGCAAGTTTTGGATGTCATCTACGATGACGACAATGGAGAATAGAAGGATTAGATGGTCCTACGCTCAAGTTTGGTTGAGAAGATGAAGACTATGCCCGCTGACATTCTACGCTGACTCTGATGATTGCCCATGATGGAGGAGCCTTCACCTGATGACGCGCTACGTCGACTCTAATGAAGATATGTGTGCATTTCCGCTAGAATAATGATGTACTTAGGTGTGTTACCAAGTGATGTAATGCCTTGTAAACTTGTACTTCCGCTATGTATGAATTGTGGCATCAACTATTATTTGATAATGTGATGGCTTGATCTCCTGGACTATCACATTATAATTTGTATCTGTGGATTTTCCCTTCGTGGAAAATCAGGATCGTTTCATTGGGCTAGACCAGGATTGCTTTCTCGTAGGGTTTTGCCCCATTTGAATTGATTTGATGGGCGTCTCCCTTGTTGCATTGTGCAGATCAATGTTGAAAAGCGCCTTTCGGTGAATTATTCCATGTATTTGTGTTTGTGACCTGCAAAATAATATTCTCCAAATACATGTGGAACTTGGTTAGTAGTAAATACATATGTGTTTAATATTGTTAATTTCTTCTCTTTTTGTGTCTTAATTGGCGGTCGGATTTGATCGGTAATGACCACCAACAGGCACATAAAGAAAAATCTGAGTAGTTAGTTGTATTCTTGTTACCCCTGAAAAGAAAGAGAAATACTGTGAATTGCTTTTCTAAAATCTGATTTGTCAAGATTCAGATTTGTTCTAGTTGTGCAAAGTAAAAGAAAAGAAGAAGAAGAAAAATAAAAAATAGAAAAGAAAAAGAAATAGAAAGAGAAGGGAAGGAAAAGAAGAGAAGAGGATAAGAAGGGGAGTGATAGTTTGTTGTTCTTGTGCCCTTTTCTTGTTGTATTGTGACTTCATTTGTATCTAGGCTCGCGTCTCTAGCAAGGTCTAGCCTAGGACCAGCACGGTACCACCGTTGAACGATTTCTCAACTTGCTTTTGTGACTAACGTGGTGCTAGTATTTCCTTGCTACTTTTAGCCTTCCTGCAGCCCCACAAATTTGACTATAGCTTGACAGGAATTGATGTTGCGGCACTGATACATTTGCTTGTTGAGTTGAGTTGCTGAATTGTTGGCTACCTTCCCCTCCCATTGAGCGTGGTAAGAACAGGTAAGAATGTGCATGAACCGGTTGAGAGTGAGAGGATGATAATAGCGATATCCGAGTAGCATTAGGACAGTTTTCTTTCACTTGTTCCTTTTTTCTCTTCTTTTGTAACCATGCCAGGATAATCAGAACCAACCCCTCCACAATCACCATGGGGGAAGGCCTTCATGCAACACTTTGAATGCAAAGTGTGGCTGCACACTAATGGCCTCAATGAGGATGTACAGGTCACCAATGAGGGCCTTGGTCAATTGGAGTCAGCCCATATTGACACCAACTCAAAGCTTGGTTGGCTAGAAACCACACAGATTGCCACAAACACCAAGCTTGTTGCATTAGAGACTTCAATTGTAGAAGTAAACACCAACCTTGCTGCTCCATTGAGGCGATTTGATGACATGAATGCTGGTGGCAAGAATAAAAGACAAGAAGACAATAATACTGATGGTGACCATGGCGAGGATAATTTTGACGACGAATATTCAGCCAATACTGAACATGGTGACCAAGAAGCTCGTCTTCGCTGAAGCCTACGTTGCAATCGTGAAGCTATGACTCACCGACGTGATGTACGGAACAACGATGATGCTTTTGGTAAGATTAAATTTAAGATACCTCCTTTTGATGGTAAATATGATCTTGATGCATACATTACATGGAAGATTGTTGTTGATAAAAAAAATATGTGCTATGAATTTCTTAAGAATAAAAGAGTTTAGGCTGTAACTAGTGAGTTTACTGATTTTGCTTCTGTTTGGTGGATAGAGCATGGCAAAAAATCCTAATAACATACCACAAACTTGGGATGCTTTGAAACAAATCATGCGAGCTAGATTTGTTCCCTCTTATTATGCACGTGATCTATTAAATAGGTTGCAACAATTGAGGTAGGGTACTAAAAGTGTAGAAGAATATTTTTAGAAACTACAAATGGGTATGTTGCATTGTAACATAGAGGAGGATGAGGAACCTACTATGGCAAGATTTATGGGTGGGCTAAACCATGAAATTCAAGACATCCTAGCCTATAAGGAATACAATAACATGACCTGTTTATTTCATCTTGCTTGTAAACCTGAAAGGGAAGTGCATGGACGACATGCTAGTGTCAGGACTAATTTTTCTATAGGAAAGACTACTTCGGGACACCCACACACGACGTTTACTCCTACCGAACGTTCTCCTCTGCCATCTTCTTCACCAAGTCGAGCAACCCCTCCTAGTGACAAGTCACATGCTCCTTCCACTCATTTAGCAACAAGGACTGTCCAGAAGCCAGCCACAAGTGCTTCTTTAGTTGCATCAATAGGTAGAACAAGAGACGTGCAATGCCATCGGTGCAAGGGCTATGGACATGTGCAGCGTGATTGTCCTAGCAAGCATGTTTTGATTGTTAAAGATGATGGTGAGTATTCGTCTGCTAGTGATTTCGATGAAGATACACATGCTTTGCTTGCAGCTGACCATGCAGGTAGTGAGGAACAACAAGAAGAGCGTATTGGTGTAGATGACGCAGAGCGCTATGAGAGTCTCATTGTGCAGCATGTGCTTAGTACGCAAATGGAGAAGCCAGAACAAAATCAGCGACATGCTTTATTTCAAACAAAGTGTATTGTTAAAGAGTGTTCTTGTCGTATGATCATTGACGGAGGTAGCTGCAACAACTTGGCTAGCAGCGACATGGTGGAGAAGCTTGCACTTAGTATCAAACCACATCCACATCCATATTACATCCATTGGCTAAACAACAGTGGTAAGGCTAAGGTAACTAGACTAGTGCGAATTAATTTTCTTATTGGATCATATCATGATGTTATTGAATGTGATGTTGTGCCAATGCAAGCTTGTAGTATTCTGCTCGGTAGACCATGGCAATTTGATATGGATTCTATGCATCATGGTAGGTCAAACCAGTATTCTTTTATGCACCATGATAAGAAAATTGTGCTACATCCTATGTCTCCTGAAGCTTTTGTGAAAGTTGATGTCGCTAAGGCTAGCAAACTTAAATCTCAGGAGCATCTTAAGAGTGAGAACCATATAGCTGCAAAGGAACTTATAAAGCAAGGCACCAAAAACACCAAATCTACTCTCAATAAGAAAAATGAGATAACTTTGAAAGGGTCATGTTTTCTAGTCACTAGATCCAATGATAATGAAATTATTGCTTCCACTTCAGATAGCTATGCCTTAGTGTGCAAAGATGCTTTGATTTCACTTCATGATATGCAGCATTGTTTGCCCCTTGCTGTGTCTAACATTTTACATGAGTATTCCGATGTGTTTCCATGTGAAATTCCAGTGGGGCTACAACCAATTCGTGGGATTGAGCAGCAGATTGACCTCATCCCTGGAGCTTCATTACACAACCATGTGCCATATCGGACAAATCTAGAGGAAACAAAAGATATTCAACGCCAAGTGTGAGAACTACTCGACAAAGGTTATGTGCGTGAGTCTCTTAGTCCTTATGTTGTTCTGTTTATTTTAGTCCCTAAGAAAGACAGAACATGGCGTATGTGTGTAAATTGTAGAGCGATTAATAATATCACCCTTCGATATTGTCATCCTATTCCATGCTTAGATGATATGCTTGATGAATTCAATGGGGGCTACTGAAAGGTCCTAATGGCTAAAGAGGGTTGAATAGCCTATTAAAAAATTCTACAACAACACTAAGACAAGTGATTAGTAAATAAGATGGCGAAGCGAATTTTGCGCTAGCACTACACTTGTGTTGCAAGCCACCTACCCAATTCTAGTCTCTATGATCTCTAGTAAACACACAAGGGCTAAGTCACTAATTTACACCTAGGTGAACAAGCTAGCAAGAGAGCTACACTAACTAGCTACAACTACCACAAGCACTACACATGGTAAAGGCACAAAGTAATACATGAGAGTGGTAGAGCGGTATACCGCCGTGGCAAGTGATCAATCAATGAATACCAATAAATACCAAAGAGACAAATAATGACAATCAATTTTTCCTCCGAGGTTCACTTGCTTGCCGGCAAGCTAGTCCTCATTGCGGTGATTCACTCACTTGGAGGTTCACGCGCTAATAGGCATCACACGCCTAACCCAAAAACAGGTGCTGCACAACCAACACAAGATGAGGATGCATAAGCCACGCGCAATCCACTAGAGTGGCCTTTGCTGCTCCGCTAGGGAAGGCACAAGAACCCCTCACAATCACAATGATCGGAGCCGGAGACAATCACCTTCCTCCGCTCGATGATCCACCAAACACTAGGCCATCTAGGTGTTAGCAAACACCAAGAGTAACAAGATCTCCACCAGCCTAAATCGCCCAACTAGTGCCATAAGATGCTAGATCACTAAGCAATGCACTAGAGGCTCTCCAATCTCACTCAAGATGATGAAATCAAGTGTGCAAGTGAGTAGAGTGGTGTGTTTAGCTCCCCAAGGGTCTATGCAACTATTAGAAGTGCTAAGAGAGTGGCCAAGGCTGGCCACAAGCTCTATTTATAAGCCGACAAGCAAATAGAGCCATTACCCCTTTGAGTCAGCTTTGGCTGGGCACCGGACATGTCGGTGTGGCACCGAACATGGGGTGGCGGTGCCCCTTGAATGGTCATCTAATGGCTACTAGCCGTTGGGGCACTAGACAGGCGGTGGTGGCACTACCCCTAGGGTGCTGGTGACCACCTGGCAGCTCCCCAAAAACCCTAGCCTCTAGAATTTTATGGTGGTGCAATGCCCTAGAAGCGGCAGTGCCTGCGATGGTGACCATCTCCAAATCACTCAGTCTCTAGATAATTATGGTGGTGGAACCGCCCTCTACACGACGGTGACCAGGTGGTGCACCACCCTCACAGCGGTGGTGCACATCGGACGCACCGGTGTCGCCTCCTCTGCTATTCCTTGGCCAAGCTCAGGTGGGCACCGCCCTAGGGATGGTGGTGCCACCAGACATGCTGGCGGTGCCACACTAGAGCACCCCACTCTTGGCCTCCTCTATCGATCACCGCTCCAGGGGTGGCAGTGCACCAAATAGGGCATGGCGGTGCCCCCATGGTAGCACCCCAAGCCCGACAACACCTCCTTTTCTTCATCTTTTTCACCACCTTTGCAAATGTGCTAAGACTCCAAGTGTTTCACCATCATGTGCAAGTGTGTTAGGATTTTCACAATCATTTTTCAAAGGTTAATCACTTTCTCACCGATTGTGCACTAGGCCTAAAATGCATATACATGTTATCCAACACCAAGTGGCACTAGATGATCGAGTTGTCCGATAAGAGCTCTCCTCTTAATAGTACGACCATCTATCCTATATGCGATCACACTCTCTATAATGTCTCGATCATCAAAAATAAAATGGCCCTATGGATATCACCTTAGCCTTGAGCCCATTTTGTTTTTCTCCTTCTTCTTTTCCATGTCCGAGCACTTGATCATCTCCATGGACTCCACCATCACCATGACCTTCTCCATTTGCTCCATCACTTGGAATGTGCTACCTATCTCATAATCACTAGAGTAATAGGTTAGCACTTTAGGGTTTCATCAATTCACCAAAACCAATCTAAAGCTTTTAATCTCTCCCTTTTTGGTAATTGATAACAACCCTTTCACACAGATATTAATTGAAATTCAATTGAATCCATATTGCTTGCCCAAGCATATTTACCATGTGTAAAAGGATTTGGACAAGTTTCATGAACCCCAAATTGGTAGCATTAGCTCCCCCTACATATGTGCTAAGAGTTTGGGTTGAAGCATGCACATATGCATGGATTTGAAATGTGGGAGAGTAATGTCTACCAAATGATGCTATGGTATAAGAGATGGACCTTTGAAGTGTGATACCAATCGGAGTGCACCAAATATACCATCCTTAGCACCATTGCTAGTTAGATACCACTTGGAATTACTTGTAAAACACAAACATTAGATACCCCATGAGATCAACATTATAAGCAAGGTTCTAGTACCACTTGTGAAAACAAAGCAAGTAAACAAGGCATACTAACTATTATCTATGCATGATAGTTTTTTATTTCATCAATCAAACTTACAACTAGCATACACCACACAAGCATGGAATTTTTAATTTAAGACTTGTTCCATGCAAGCAAACATATGAAATGCACATTCAAATGCATCAATCAAGTTTATGAGCTTGCTCTCCCTACTTGTGTGCTCAAATTTTAATTGATACCCTTACTTTCATATTTCTTCCCCTATGTCAAAGTTCTCCCCCTCATCTTATTTATGAGCATGCTCCCCCTACTTATGTGCTCAAATTTTAATTGATCCCCTTACTTTCATATTTCTCCCCCTTTGTCATCTTATTTCTATCTTTGTGCACTAATTTCTCCTCCTTTGTCATCAATGACCACAAATATTCAATTTTAGATAGATTAAGATTATCAATGTTAATTAATGGGGTGAGGATCATTTACTCAAATTTTGGTCTAATCTAGAACACTTGCCAAAGATATTTAACTCAATTTGATCCAAGGATAAGCTTCTTCACACCTCATTTCAAGGGTTATCTTGTACCATGTTGAGTTAAACACTTATAGCTCATTTTATAGATCAAACACTAGGTTCACAAGCCCACAAACATGTTATATGCTACCACTAGATCATATCAAACATAGAGGCAATAGTGGTACCATACAATCATCAAATTTATTTGATTTTCATGAATAAGCCTATAAACATGAGGAATGACTAGATACACTAAACATGTCCTTAGCAAATAATGGATGCATGCCAATCAACTTTTACCTTGGATTGCTCGAAGGAGAGGCATGTCATATAAGTGGGGAAGCATCAACACATATTTGAGAAATCCAATATGTTCAACTCATTCCTTAGCTTGTAAAACCTCTTCTCATTCAATGGTTTGATGAATATGTCGGCAAGTTGATCTTCGGTATCTATACCCTCAATGGAAATGTCCCCTTTTTGTTGATGATCTCTTACGAAATGATGGTGAACATCAATGTGCTTTGGTCTTGCATGTTGAACCGGATTGTTGGTTAACTTGATTGCACTCTCATTGTCACATAGCAATGGCGCTTTCTTGAACTTGATTCCAAAGTCATTCAAGGTGGCCTTTATCTAAAGAATTTGTGCACAACAACTATCGGTGGATATGTATTCAGCTTCAACAGTTGATAATGCAATACTATTTTGCTTCTTTGATGACCATGAAACAAGTGATCTTCCCAATAATTGACAAGTGCCCTAAGTGCTTTTCCTTTCAACCTTGCATCCCGCATAATTCGAGTCAGAGTAACCAACTAGCTCAAACTTTGCTCCTTTGGGATACCATAAACTAACATTTTGTGTATGCTTCAAGTACCTCAATATTCTCTTTGTAGCCTTCAAATGACTTTCTCTTGGTGAGGCTTGGAATCTTTGACACATGCACATACCAAACATGACATCTGGCCTTGATGCGGTCACATAGAGTAGTCTTTCAATCATAGACCGATACAACTTTTGATCCACCATGTTGCCACTAAGATCACTAACCAAATTGCCATTTGTTTCCATTGGTGTACTTATGGCCTCTGCTTCATTCATGCCAAACTTCTTGAGCATGTCTTCGATGTACTTGCCTTGACTTACAAATGTACCATTCTTCAATTGCTTGATTTGAAGACCAAGGAAGTAACTCAACTCTTGTCAAAAATCCTTTATCATGTTCCTCATCATCACACTCATCATCGGATTGTACCTTAGTGGCCTTAGCCATGAAGCGTTGAAAGGTCCTTGTTTGGTTTTGGTAATTGAGTGACAACCTAGGTGGACTAATTGTGTTTATGTGAGATACATAGGTGATTAGTCCACAGGTACATGTGTGTGAGCAACATATGCCATGAAGGTGAAAATGGCTTGGAGATGTTGCAAAGCTCACACATGTGATGATGAAGGAGCTTAAATGCACATGAGACATGACATTGAGTCATGTGATCAAGGCAGAGAAGATCAAGACAAGACTTGGCTTGATGGACCGGTTGCAAGCGTGAAGGGCAAGTCAAAGGCTTTGGAGTGATGGACCGCGTGGCGGTGAAGCTTGAGCAAGACTTGGCGCCGATGGACGATAGCAATGGTGAAGAGCAAGTAAAGTCAAGATCGATGAACCAATATGATCATGTGATGATATGAAGTGGATCATATCATTGTTGATCGTGTTGGTGCATGTGTTGCATTGACATTGGAGGAGATAGAATGGAATGCGTAAGGCAAAGGTATAACCTAGGGCATTTCATTTTACCGGTCATAGGTGTGTAGAGAAGTTTATGACCGGGTTTAGGATAGATGGTCGTACTATCAAGAGGGGCAAACTTGTTTGCATATTGGTCATCTAGTGCCACTCGAGTGATCTAACTTTGCATCATCACTAGGATCGAGTGGAGTGGCAAGTTGAGTGGCTAACATCCTTTGGAAAATGATTGTGAAAAGCTAACACACATACACATGGTAGTGTACACTTGGTAGTGTTGGCACATTTACAAAGGAGGTGGTGTTTGTAGGAGGTGGATTCGGCAGTTTCAGAAAATGGAATGCCTACTTTCTATTACGCCGGATGCAAATCCTTGTGGTTGGCACATTGGAGCAAGGGTGAAGAAGTTAGAAGTGAAAACGAGTTGGTCACGAAGATGCTGGCGTCGGTCAACTGACTGGACGCTAGGTCTGAAAGCACCAGACGCTGGTTGCATGTGTCCGGTCGAGCTGGTCGGTCGGCACAGTACCGAGGGTATTGCACCGGACGCTGGTCTGTGTCTGGTCAAGGTGGACCGGACGCGTCCGGTCGAAGAAATACGCCTCGGGGAGCTTACTGGAAACGACCGGACGCTGAGGATTCAGCGTTCGATCAGTTTTACCGCTGCATCCAGTCAGGTCAAGTGACTATTGGGATCAAGACGCGTGGCCGTCTGTGGATGACCGGACGCTGAGGTCCAGCGTCCGGTCAACACGACCGGAGCGTCTAGTCGGCCTGATTTTTACCCAGTGAAGGGGTAACGGCTAGTTTAGCCCTTGGGTCTATAAATAGAAGTGGCCTTCAGCCATGGCTAGTGCTGAGCACCTTGGGGGACTTGTGTCCATGCTTGAGAGTGCTTAGGAGCCCTCCATCTCACACATACTTGATAGCGATCATCCGATTATGTGAGTGAGCGATTCTAGTGCGATTGCATCGTGAGGTTGCATCGAGTGGCACTAGGTGATCGAGTTGCAAGCCAGTGGTGCTTGTTACTCTTGGAGGTTGCAGCCTCCTAGACGGCTTGGTGGTGGTCTCCGTCGAAGCACACAAGAAGCTTGTGCAGCGCTCCGGAGAAGTGCTTGTGAGGGGCATTGTGCTCGCCCCGTGGGAGCCACGAAGAGCAACTCTAGTAAAGCGTGTCATTGAGCTACCCTCACTCAAGGGGTAGGTTCTTGCGGCGCCCGACGTGCGGGCTTAGCGGGTGATGCTAATTAGCCGCCGAACCACCAAGTGAGCGGTCGACACAACGGGGACTAGCGTGTTGGCAAACACGTGAACCTCGGGAGAAAAATCATCGTGTCAACCTTATTCTTCCCATTGGTTTGCATCCCCGTTACACAAGCTTGCAATTACTTTTATACATATTAAGCTTGTGTAGTTGCTCTTGTAATTAGATAGCTTGTGTAGCTTGCTAATTAACTTCTTGCTTGTGTAGCATAGAAGTAGCTTCCTTGTGTGGCTAATTTGGTTTTAGTAACCTTGTTAGTCACATTGCTTAGTTTGTGTAGCTAAGTTTTTGCGCTCTCTAATTAGGCATTGGTTGCCTTGTTATTGAGCATTGCTAGTGAGCTTAGTTAGCTTTGTGCTTTTGCTTACTAGCATGTGTAGGAGCTCTCTTGTTGCTTAAAGTACTAGTGGCATAGGTTTGTGTAACCTTGCTCCTAGAATTGGTTATGTGAGCTCTAGCTAGCCCGGCACCTTTGTTGCTTGATTAGTATCTTTGGAAGGTGCTAGAGAACATAGATAGAGGGGTGTAGTCTTGGCTAGACCAATAGTTATAATTCCGCACTTGTTTCGGTTAGCCGACGCGATTAATTTTAGAAAAGACTATTCACCCCCCCTCTAGTCTGCCATCTCAACCCTTCAAGCGTGTCGATGAAGTGTCAAAGAGAGAAGGCTTCTCATGTATGGCAATGCTGGCAAGAGCCTTCTTCTTGGTGGTCTTGTCATCATCAATATCATCATCATCACTTGAGGAAGCATCACTATCCCAAGTGACCATGTATGAACCACCCTTCTTCTTCTTTTTGAAGGTCATCTTGTCCTTCTTCTCTTTCTTTTCCTTCTTGTCCTTGGTCTTGCTCTTCTTGTCATCATCATCATTGTCGCTATTGTATGGGCATTGAGCAATAAGATGATCCTTGCTTCCACACTTGAAGCACCTTCTTGATTCTTTCTTGTTCTTGGATGAAGACTTATTCCTTCTAGCATAATAGCCCTTCTTTACCATTAACTTGCCAAATCTCTTCACAAAGAAAGCTATCTTCTCATCATCATCATTATCCTAAGAAAATGAGCCTTCATCTTTACGTGATGTGTCTTGCTTGGCCTTGCTCTTGGATGATGTGGCTCTGAATGCCACACTCTTCTTCTTGTCATCCTTCTTGTCATATTTCTTCTCCTTCTTTTCTTCCTTCTCATCATATCTCTATATGTATCATCGGTCATCACATCATCCAATACTTGGTTTGGTGTCATGGTGTCTAAACCACTCCTTGCTAGAATTGTGACCAATTTGCCAAATCTTGATGGTAAGCATCTCAAGAACTTGTGAGAGAAGTCCTTGTCCTTCACTTCTTCTCCAAGTGCTTTGAGATCATTGACAAGCACTTGAAGCCTATGGAACATCTCTAGCACACTCTCATCTTCCTCCATGTTGAAGCTTGCAAACTTCTCCTTGAGAATGTATGCCTTTACACCCTTCATGGCTTGAGTGCCCTCAAATGACTCCTCCAACTTCTTCCATGCTTCATGAGCCATGTCAATGTTCTTGATTTGCTCAAATGTTCTCTCATCCATGGCATCATGAATGGCACTAAGAGCAATGCCATTATTTTGGAGTAGCACTTCTTCGGCGACGGTGGGAGCCTCGGCATTGGCAGCCTCAATCTTGGTCTCCATCACTTCCACACCTTTCTATTGATTGACTTGATGTAAGTGGTCATCTTTGCCTTCCAATAAGGATAGTTGGAGCCATCAAATTGGGGTGGCTTCTTGGTGTTGTTGATTTGAGCCATTTTGACACCGATGGTTGTTAAGCCTCAAATCACGGTAACCTGGCTTCAATACCACTTGAAAGGTCCTAATGACTAGAGAGGGGTGAATAGCTTATTAAAAAATTCTACAATAACACTAAGTCAAGTGATTAGTAAATAAGATGGCAAAGATAATTTTGTGCTAGCACTACACTTATGTTGCAAGCCACCTACCCAATTCTAGTCTCTATGATCTCTAGTAAACACACAAGGGCTAAGTCACTAATTTACACCTAGGTGAACAAGCTAGCAAGAGAGCTACAATTAAAGAGCTACACTAACTAGCTACAACTACCACAAGCACTACACATGGTAAAGGCACAAAGTAATACACGAGAGTGGTAGAGAGGTATTCCGCCTTGGCAAGTGATTAATCAATGAATACTAATAAATCCAAAGAGACAAATGATGACACAATCAATTTTTCCTTCGAGGTTCACTTCCTTGCTAGCAAGCTAGTCCCCATTGCGGCGATTCACTCACTTGGAGGTTCACGCGCTAATAGGTATCACACGCCTAACCCGCAACCGGGTGCCACACAACCAACATAAGATGAGGATGCACAAGCCACACGCAATCCACTGGAGTTGCTTTTGGTGCTCCATAGGGGAAGGCACAAGAACCCCTCACAATCACAATATCAGAGCTGGAGACAATCACCTTCGTCCGCTCGACAATCCACCAAACATCAGGCCATCTAGGTGTCGGCAAACACCAATTAAGTCCGACCGCCAATTAAGTGACAAAAAGAGGAGAAATTAGCAAACTTAATCACATATGCATTTACTATTATCCAAGTTCCACATGTATTTGGAGAACATTATTTTGAAGGACACAAACATGAATACATGGAATAATTCACCAAAAGGTGCTTTCCGACGCTGATTCACGCAAAGAACAAAGGGAGACTCCTACCATACTAACTCAAAATGGGCAAAAACCCCACAGGGCAGTGACCCATGACTAGCCCAAGGCCTGCTAGGCATAGGTGGTGGCTAGAGGTGGTGGTCAAGGGCCAACCGCTCCTAGGAGGTGGCTGCTCCCCTCTGGATGCTGCCCTACCTCTCCTTGCTGTGGCGGTGGCATGCCACCATGCTAAGGCAGTGCAGCCTGGTGTTTTGCACCAAACATAGACAGAAGCATTGCCTTCACTCTTGTATAAGTAGAGGGGTACCCCCCTCTCTCACACACACCATTTGGGCTTCCACAACACAACCCAAGAAAGTCACAATGTGACAAGAAGAGAAGAGCTCCATTCATATCTTAGTTCTCTAGCTAGTTCTAGTGTAGGGATTGAGTGAGTAAGAGTGGAGAAGTACTAGAGTTGTTGGCTACCTCCACTTGTGTACTTGGGGCCCCTTATACACTTAGTGGAAGGAATGCCAAGAATCATCGACTCCTCTCCACTTGTACCTCTACGTTTCAAATACTACTTGGAGTTTAAGGTTCATGTGTTATCTTTGGTGGTGAGTTCTACTTAAGTTAGTCTTGTTCATTATTTACTTGTGGGTTCATCATTCGTCCTTGTGATGAATACTCTAGTAAAGGGCCCTGATAGAGATAGATAACCCTGATTGATGTTAGAGTAGTAGTCGATAGCGTAGACGTGATGTCTAGGCTAGAGGCTATCTTCGTTTACCTTATTCCCTACGATTGAGGGGTAGGCGGCAGGTGGTGATAGCCCTATCCATCCTTCGTACTCCCCCACGTCCGTGTTTGATGTAGGCTACAAGCCGGTATTGCTTGGTAGACCAGGTGCGCTCCGATGCCCGAAGTAAGCATATAGTGGCAAAGCTATCTTAGCTTAGGATCTCTATCCTTAGAAAACCTCATTACCCAAGCTATCCTTCTTGTTATCATTAGGTGAACTAGCTTAAGAGACTTTTACACCTCTATTCCTCATAGAAATACGATACCCTGAATACTTTCAGGTGAAATGCTACAACGGTAATTCTGTGCGCTTGTGGATTATTTCTCTATGCGTTAAGAAATACCAACAAACATTTCTGGTGCCATTGCGGGGGAATAGTTGTCGTAGTTATCTCCAAACCTAGTTCACCCGTGTATCCTTGAGTTTTATCTTTCCTTTCAAAAAGAAAAAAAGTTATTCCTTTTATTCTTTTTCACCATGAAGCCCTTCCATCCAAAAAAATCTTTCTACTCTCTAGGATGAGTTCTTAGAGCCACCACCATCAAGCCAATCATAGCTCCTAGCTATAAACTCTGTCCTAGCTTTGGCGGTCAAACTTATGACCATAAACTAAGCACTGCCGGGAGATACCCCATCTTATCATAAAAAAACAAACACAACTTTTTCTTATCAATAACAGCAAGATCATGTTTTTAAGTTAGTGTCTACCTTCAGGTATTCTTGTTTGCTAACCATGATAGGTTAAGATCAAGAAAAATAGGGGACATACGATGCTCGAAATCATGGGAGCTACATCAACTACATACCTTGATAACCTTTGGTGATGCGACACACTCAAAAGGAGAACCCCAACACTACACACTTGACTTTCACAAAAGTCCAAGTGTGGGGAGGATGGTGAGACTCTCACCAAAAGGCCATCTTGGTTAAAAAGAAAAGATTACAACTCTATCTTGCTATAATGTAACACCCTAAAAATTCCATGATTTTAAAATAGGAGAAAATGACTTAATTATGCATTTTGTGAGCATTTAAATTTAGGAAAATAATAATTTTGTTAAAAATAAAATCAAATATAGGTCTACAAACATGTATGTGCATTCATGCTGCTACATATTATTTTTGTATTGTGTGGTTTAAAATCAAACTTCAAATTGATTTAAATTTGTATTTCAAAATTTGTTTGGAAAATTAGAAAAGAAAAAGGAAAAAAAGGAAATTCTCTCTCTTTCATTTTTGGCCTGCTCTCCCCGCCGGCTCAGCCGCCCTGCACGGCCCGTTTCTCCATTTGTAGGCCGCTGTCATTCCCGTAGCCTAGCTCTGCTTCCCTGCATCGGCCCAGCAGGCGGCCCAGCATGCCGCATTATGCCACGTGCTATCCCCTCTCTCCTTTCACTGACACGCTAGGTCTGCTGGTCAGTGCCGTCTTCCTCGCACGTGTCCGCCCTAGACTCCACCGGGCCACCAACGCCGTGCTGCTCACGTCTCCTCCTTGTCATGCCGCCCAAGCTGAATCGCCCCCATAAATAGCACCTGATCCTGCACCGCCACCTTCCTATCTCACCCCAATGCAACCGCCTCACATTGAGCTAGCAGCAGCGCCGCCACAACCCTTGAAGCAAGCTATCGCCATCAAATTTGCCAATTCGCCACCATGACCGCATCCCTGAGCCCCATGAGAAGGTGAGTAACCTACAGGTGTCACTCATGCCCTCTCCCCAGACTTCTATGCTTGTATATGTGTCATCATGGATCTCCAGCGAACCCGATCCGCCATATCAAGACCATGTCGTCGTCGTGTCGTCGCAGCCGCTCTTAACCTCTCCTTCGAGTTCATCTTGAGCTCCTCTTACTTCCCGTGCCTTTCCCGTGTCCAATGGTGGCCGAAGTCACCGATTCCCCCAACTCTAATGAGGTCCGAGCCTCTTTGGCCATGGCATCGCCACGCACAGTGCCGCTCCGACAACCTCCATTCCTCTGATCTGATCTGCACCGTCCGATTCTGATTCAACAGTCCAGATCTTAAGATACCCCTTCGCCTGTCATTTTGCAAAAAGGCCCTTATAATTATTTGCATCTCAACCCGAGCCCCTATGTTTCTTTGTTTTCATGCCCGCAGTCCTTGGCTCGGTTGAAAATCTGATTTTATTTATTTAAATTCAAAAAAATAAGTTTCATCTATTTACAAAACTGCCACTACCTTCTGTAGGCTATAAAATCTTTGTTTTAACTCTGATTTGATCTGTTCAAGTTGTGTTAGGTTCATAACTGAGTAATCTACATGTTCATACTACTATTAAGTATAGTTTCAACTTTTGAAATTTGAGGTTAGATTTAATATATTATTTTACTAAAGGAAATCTTGTTTAATTCGTAACTTCTTCGTTTTAGCTCAGATTTTTGTGATCTTCATGTCTACGTGTTCGTAGCAAGACATAGATTCAATTTACAAACTTTTCATCTTGATTTTGTGTTGTTGGTGTACTATTCTAATCTATAGCTTTTGGTTGCTATGCATGATTGCTTCTTGATGCTTGTATGTTGCTATGATTATCGAGTATAGACGGTGAGCAATTCGTGGGAGATCAAGAGTACTACTTTGACGAGCAGGATCAGTAGGAGCACTTTGTTCAAGGCAAGTATAGCATGAGATTATCCTTGTTCTCTATCAACTTTAAAACATTTAATTCATGTTGCATGTGTCACCTTGATAGGGATTCCCTAGAATTTAACTTATACCTTGTCTCCTATGGGATATGCATTGGGTAGCTTTGCTAGTGCTCACTTAAACCATGATCTTGTAACTTGACTAATGGTATATGAAATAAACATTAAAACATAACTTTTTAGCAACATGAAACAAGGGGGCTAGAGCATTGGGTTGTTTTATGGTGCTCTAGATTCCTCTCCCTAAGGACTTATCTGTAAGTGATCATCCAAGACTTACAGTACAGCTGTGAGGGCTACATGGCTCTGGCTTTAGCTTAGTGTGAGCACCTTTTCTAGTGTTAGATGTTACCTTTATTGGAGTAAGAATGGCTTGATGAATCGGGTATAGTGCGGCCTTTGTCCCCATGTGTATAGGCTGCGCGTCATTGTGCCATCAGGAAGGGGGGCTCTACATCTATTTGCTGAATGAATCTAATGGCCCTAACTTGTTAGATAAACCTTTGAAAGACTTCATAGTGACCCCTACCTGCTTACCTTGGAAGTGTTTCGGGAGTAATTAACTCGGGCATATGGGTATCACGACTCACAGTGAAAGTGTACATCCTCTATAGAGTGTAAAACTAGTATATCAGCCGTGCTCACGGTCATGAGCAGACTTGGAACCCTTATGGAATAGATGGTCACTAAGAAATATCTGTTTATGCTATTCATTATTCTTGTTTACATTGATCATGTGTTTTACTTTGTGATTGAAACAACTTGTAGCTACTCTTACGCTAAAATTTGTGATGACTAAAAGCTGAATGCTGTTAAATCTGTGTCAAGCCTTTTGAGCCTCATGAATCCCATGTTACACTTGTTGAGTACAACACGTACTTACGCTTGTTTATTTTCATTATTTGGATAAAAGTCCTGGATGGGTAACAGATAGCTATGGTAATGAAGACTTTCCTGAGGATTACTAGACTTGTGGTCAATCAGTTGACGTCCCTGTGATATAGAGCTTCTACAAGAGATCTTTCCTTATACTTCCGCTATATTTATGTGAAGACTATGTCTCATTATTCGTGATGTAACAAACGCTTGTGATGATACTATTTATAATTTGTTGGCTTATATGTGTGACTGATCTCTGGGCGCACATAAGATTTTGCATCCCATTTTATCCTTAAAAACGGGTGTGATAGATATTCCATGCTATACTTGCCTTGAACAAAGTGCTCCTGCTGATCTTGCTTGTTAAAGTAGTACTCTTGATCTCCCACGAATTGCTCACAGTCTATACTTGTCACACCCAATTTTAAGGATAAAATCGGATGTAAAATCTTATGTACGCCCAGAGATCAGTCACACACATAAACCGACAAATTATAAATATTATCATCACAAGTGTTTATTACATCACGAATAAGACAGAGTCTTCACATAAATATAGCGGAAGTATAAATAAAAGACCTCTCATAGAAGCTCCATATCATAGGGACGTCAACTGGTTGACCACGAGTCTAGTAATCCTCAGGGAAATTGTCATTACCATAGCCATCTGTTACTCATCTGGGATTTATATCCAAATAATGAAAATAAATAAGCGTAAGTACGTGTCGTACTCAACAAGTGTAGCAGGAGGTTCATGAGGCTCAAAAGGCTTGACATAGGTTTAACAGCATTCAGCTTTCAGTTGTCACAATTTTATATTAAGAGTAGCAACAAGTTGTTTCAATTCCCAATGCAACACACATGATCAATGTAAACATGAGTAATGAACAGCATAAACAGATAATTCTTAGTGTTCATCTATTCCATAAGGGTTCCAAGGCTGCTCGTGACCATGAGCATGGCTGATATACTAGTTTTACACTCTACAGAGGTTTTACACTTTCACTGTGAGTCGTGATACCCATATGCCCAGGTTTGGAACTCCCAAAACACTTCCAAGGTGAGCAGGCAGGGGTCACTATGAAGCCTTTCAAAGGTTCGTCTAACAAGTTGGGGCCGCTAGGTTTCTGTGGCCTACGAATTAGGCCTTCCCTTTCGATACGCACAATAACGCGTAGCCTATACACTGATGGACAGAGCCTACACTATATCCAACCCGGAACACACCCCTTTTGCACCATAAAGGTAACCTCTAACAAGCTAGAAAAGGTCCTCATACTAAGCTAAAGCTAGAGCCATGTAGCCCTCACAGTTATATTGTAAGTCCCGGATGATCACTTATAGATAAGTCCTTAAGGAGAGGAATCTGAAGCATTTAGAAAGTAGGTAAATACTCTAGCCCCCCTATTTCCAAGTTGCTAAAAAGTCATATTTTAATGTTTATTACATATACCATTAGTCAAGTTACAAGATCATGGTTTAATTGAGCACTAGCAAAGCTGCCCAATGCATATCCTATAGGTGACAAGGTATAAGTTTAATTCTAGGGAATCACTATCAAGGTGACACATGCAACATGAATTTAATGTATTAAAGTATATAGGAAACAAGAATGATCCCATACTATACTTGCCTTGAGCAAAGTACTCCTGCTGATCCAGCACATCAACTTAGTACCCTTGATCTCCAACGAATTGCTCACCGTCTATACCTGATAATCATAGCAACGTACAAGCATCCAGGATCAATCATTCATAGCAAACAAAAGCTATAGATTAGAATAATACACCAACACATAAAATCAAGATGAAAAATTTGGAAAATGAATCTACGTCTCACTATGAACACATAGACGTGAAGATCACAAAAATCAGAGCTAAAACAAAGAAGTTATGAATTAAACAAGTTTTCCTTTAGTAAAATAATAGATTAAATTCAACCTTGAATTTTAAAAGTTGAAAACATGCTTAACAGTAGTATGAATAGGTACATTACTTAATTATGAACCTAACGCAAGTTGAACGAATCAAATCGGAGTTAAAATGGAGATTTTATGGCTAAAACAAATCTAGTGGCAAAACTATAGATAGCTAAAAACGTATTTTAGATCTAACTGAACCAAAGTACGCTTTCAAAAGAAGAAAATGAAATCTAGAAAGACATTTTGGACTATGGGTTAAGACTCAGATAATTATAAGGGGTTTTTTACAAATCTCGCAGTGAAGGGGTATCCTTCGATATGAGCCGTCAGATTAGATTTAGACGGCCGAGATTTGTTCGGTAGGTAAGAGGTGACGGTAGCCGGCCGAACAGGACGGGCGCAGCGGCGCCATGGCCAGGAATGGCTAAGAGCTCGCTGGAGAAGATGGTTAAGAGCCTACGGTGCATGGTTTTTCGAACGGAGAAGTCTAGGAGAGAAAGGAGAGGGTGGGGAACACACCGGAACCAAAAGAAACAAGCAGGGAGCAATGGAGGGCAGCGCGGCGCTCAGCAAAACAGCGATGGCTCTCCAAGCTCACGGCGGTGCTAGGGTTGGCTGCCTCGGGCTCGATGAAGGTGGCTGCAATCGCAGGAGCTTGGGATGGAGGCGGCAGGCACAGGCATCCGATATTTAAGGCCCTAGAGCCTTGGGAGGCACGGCAAGCAGAGGGAGATGGGGGCGGTGCAGACTTGGATGGCAGTGGTGTCCGGCTTGGTTATGTGCGAGGAAGAAGACGACTGCTAGGTGGGCCAATGCGGTTAGTGATAGGGAGGAGAAACACGTGGTGCATCTGGCTAGGTTGGGGGTGTGCTGTTGGGCCGTGCGGAGCGAGCGCGGGAGGGAGTGAGGTGGGCCGGCGCTAGAAACGGGCTGAGGGAGATGGGCCAGTGCGGGGAAGCAAGGCCGCGCGGGAATACTAGCCAACGACTAGGCCAATAGGCTGGAATAGAGGGAAGGGAGGAAAAATCCTTTTCTTTTTCTTTTTCTAATTTCCACCCAAAATTTGAATCCAAATTCAAATCATTTTGAAATGTAATTTCAAACTACACAATACAAGAAAATAATATGCCACAGCATGAATGCACATACATGATTGTGACCTTATATTTGATTTTATTTTTAATAAAATTATTATTTTCCTAAATTCAAATGCCCACAAAAATGCATAATAAATCAATTTCTCCTATTTCAAAATTATTGCAATTTTTAGGGTGTTACAATACTCGATAATCACAGCAACATACAAGCATCTAGAAGCAATCATGCATAGCAAACAAAAGCTATAGATTCAAATAGTACACCAACAGCATAAAATCAAGATGAAAAGTTTGTAAAATAAATCTACGTCTCGCTACGAACACATAGATGTGAAGATCACAAAAATCGAAGCTAAAACAAAGAAGTTACGAATTAAATGAGATTTCCTTTAGTAAAATAATATATTAAATCTAACCTCAAATTTTAAAAATTTAAAATATACTTAACAGTAGTATGAACATGTAGATTACTCAATTATGAACCTAACGCAACTTGAACGAATCAAATCAGAGTTAAAACAAAGATTTTATAGCCTATAGAAGGTAGTGGCAGTTTTGTAAATAGATGAAACTTAATTTTTCGAATTTAAATAAGTAAAATCAGATTTTAAAGTGAGCCAAGGATTGCAGGCATGAAAATGAAGAAACATAGGGGCTCTTTAATAAAATTACAGGGACAGAGGGTTGAGATGCAAATAATTATAAGGGCCTTTTTGCAAAATGATAGGCGAAGGAGTATCTTAAGATCTAGACCGTTGGATCAGAATTGGACGGCATAGATCAGATCAGAGGAACGAAGGTCATCGGAGCGGCGCTGTCCATGGTGGTGCCATGGCCGGAGAGGCTCGGACCTCGCCAGAGTTGGGCGAATTGGTGACTCCGACCACCATTGGACACGGGAAAGGCATAGGAAGCAAGAGGAGCTCAAGATGAACTTGAAGGAGAGGTTAATAGCGGCTACGACGGCATGACGACGACGCGGTGCTTGATATGGTGGATCGGGTTCGCCGGAGATCCACGATGATGCAGGTACAAGCACAAAAGGCCAGGGAGAGGGCATGAGAGACACCTGTAGGTTACTCACCTTCTCGCGGGGCTTAGGGATGCGGTCACGGCGGTGGAGTAGAGGCGAATCGGCGAATTTGATGGTGGTGGCTCGCTTCAAGGACTGCAGCGGCGCTACTGCTAGCTCTATGCAAGGCGGTTGTGTTGGGGCAAGATAGGAAGGCGGCGGTGCTGGATTAGGTGCTATTTATAGGGGTGAATCGGCTTAGGCGGCATGACATGGAGGAGACATGAGGCAGTAGTCAAGGGTCGGCTGCTCCTAGGGGCGGCCGCTCCCCTCTGGACGCTGCCCTACCTCTCCTTGCTGTGGCGGTGGCATGACGCCATGCTGAGGCGGTGCAGCCTAGTGTTTCACGCTAAACATAGATAGAAGCACCGCCTTCACTCTTGTATAAGTAGAGGGGTACCCTCTCTCACACACACACCATTTGGGCTTCCACAACATGACCCAAGAAAGTCACAATGTGATAAGAAGAGAAGAGCTCCATTCATATCTTAGTTCTTTAGCTTGTTCTAGTGTAGGGAGTGAGTAAGAGTGGAGAAGTACCAGAGTTGTTGGCTACCTCCACTTGTGTACTTGGGTCCCCTTGTACACTTAGCAGAAGGGATGCCGAGAATCATTGGCTCCTCTCCACTTGTACCTCTATGTTTTGAATACTACTTGGAGTTTATGGTTTGTGCTTATCTTTGGTGTTGAGTTCTACTTTAAGTTAGTCTTGTTCATTATTTACTTGTAGGTTCGTCATTCATCCTTGTGACGAATACTCTAGTAAAGGGCCCTGATAGAGATGGATAACCCTAATCGATCCTAGAGTAGTAGTCGATAGCATAGATATGGTGTCTAGGCTAGAGACTATCTTCATTTGCCTTGTTCCCTAAGGTTGAGGGTTAGGCGGTAGGTGGTGACAGCTCTGTCCGTTCTTTGCACTCCCCCATGTCTGGGTTCAACGTAGGCTACAAGCCAATATTGCCTGGTAGACTAGGTGTGCTCTGGTGCCCGAAGTGAGTATATAGTGGCAAAGCTATCTTAGCTTAGGATCTCTATCCTTAGAAAACCTCATTACTCGAGCTATCCTTCTTCTTGTTATCATTAGGTGAACTAGCTTAAGAGACTCTTACACCTCCGTTCCTCATGGAAATACGATACCCTAAATACTCCCGGGTGAAATGCTACAATGGTAATTTCATGCGCTTGCAGATTGTTTCTGTGTGCATTAAGAAATACCAACATCCAGCAGCCCAAATCGCCCAACTAGTGCTACAAGATGCTAGACCACTAAGCAATGCACTAGATGCTCTCCAATCTCACTCAAGATTATGAAAACAAGTGTGCAAGTGAGTGGAGTGGTGTGTGCATCTGATAGAAGTGCTAAGAGAGTGGCCAAGGCTGGCCACAAGCTCTATTTATAAGCCCACAAGCAAATAGAGTCGTTACCCCTTTGAGTCAGCTTCTATGGGGGCATAGGACATGGGGTGGTGGTGCCCCCCCAATGGTCATCCAATGGCTAGTTTTACTAGCCATTGGGGCACATGAGAAGTGGCGGTGGCACCATCCTCCGCACAGCGGTGACTAGGAGGTGCACTGCCCTCATAGCGGCGATGCACACCGGATGCACCAGTGCCACCTCCTTCATGCTGCTCCTTGGCCAAGCTCAGGTGGGCACCACCCTAGGGGTGGTGGTGCCACTAGACATGGTAGCGGTGCCCCACCAGAGCACCCCACTCTCAGCCTCCTCTATAGGTCACCGCCCTAGGGGTGGTGGTGCACCAGATAGGGCATGGCGGTGCCCCCAGTGGTAGCACCCCGAGCCCAACAATGCCTCCTTTTCTTCACCTTTTTCACCACCTTTGTAAATATGCTAACACTCCAAGTGTTTCACCATCACGTGCAAGTGTGTAAGCATTTTCACAATCATTTTTAAAGGTTAATCACTTTCTCACCTGATTGTGCACTAGGCCTAAAATGCATATGCATTGTTATCCAACACCTAGTGGCACTAGATGATCAAGGTATCCGATAAGAGCTCCCCTCTTAATAGTACGACCATCTATCTAAAATGTGATCACACTCTCTATAGTGTCTCGATCACCAAAAATAAAATGGCCTTATGGATATCACCTTAGCCTTGAGCCCATTTTATTTTTCTCTTTCTTGTTTTCCAAGTCCGAGCACTTGATCATCTCCAAGGACTCCACCATCACCATGACCTTCTCCATTTGCTCCATGTTGGTATATTTAACGCACACAGATAAATCCGCAATCGCACTGATACCACTATAGCTTTCACCCAGAAGTATTTCAAGTATCGTATCCATAAGGAAACATGTGAGACTAACTATGATCTAACTTAACAAGGGGTAGCGACTAGGTTAGGGTTTAACTTAACTAGGAGTAGCAACAAGGCTAAGGATAAATAGGAGCAGTAGAGAGGATAACTGAGGTTCTCTAATTCTAAATTGGGTAAGCTATGTCTTCTACTGTTCAACTGGGGACATTACTAGGGAAAGACACCAGGAGAGGATGCTTTCCTTTGTAACTTGGTCCTACATGGCCTACAGACGAGAAATGGACTATAAAGGATCAATGATGCTATATAGTATGAGGCTATATAGTACTGATGTCACAATCACAATCTACCACCGATCCGGAATGCAAGGTGCATCCACGATTAACCTAAGTCTAAGCACCACGCTTACACTCATGATTAATACTCTACTCCCCCTAGGAAGAGAATAAAGTACTCAAAAGAGAGCCATGATCCTAATGAACAATATAAACAAAATATTTACTTGAATCCAAAGTTGATTACTAGAGAAATCTAAGAAGCAAGCGCAAGTAGAACTTGATTCCGCCAAGGTACAAGCCATAGAGAGAGCACCGACTAGGCCGGCATCTCCTCCAAACTCTTCCCTCACTCTCTATCTCACTATTTCTAATTATAAGACTAAATCCTATAGATGACTAATCTTCTCTTGATAGCTGGCTCTAATCCTGACGAGGAGAATATAAATTATGGTTTCAGGATGGCTCCTAGAAGGGTGGCAGGGGCTGGTATATATAGGTTAGGAGCGTCCAACGTGAGATCTTGGATCAAACCGACTTAAAGGATGGCGTAGATTGGATCTCAATGGCGGTAGAGAATCGACATTCAAAGCAGAGACTGACAGGTGGGTCCCATGGGTCGATGGGCCTGTAGGTGGGCTGGCCAGCCCCACATGTTAGCCCCTTGGGGTCTACTTTGGTGGGTTGCCTTCCATAGTGTTCTAGAGTCTTCCCGCGTTGGTTCGTTGTGGATAAACGTGATTTAGTTCGACGAATAGGTCCTCCTTGATAGTTTTCTGGATAAACCCTGCTGAAAACACAAATTCACCAAAACTCATGGTATTTATTAGTTTAAACCCCTATACCTATGTTTAGTGATGGAATTAAGTATAAATACATGTTATGTTGATGGTTTATAATTGATGTTAGTGACCGTCAACAATTTTCCCCTAAGCTTAACCTTTGCCAGTCCCTAAGCAAAGCTAAACTCTGCAATGGATCAGGAGTCGCTACAATGTTTTCACGCCTCAAAAGTACATAGGTGTTCAATAAAAAATTCTCCTCCGGATTAGAATAAACTGATCTGACTTTCAAACTTACCCATATTACCTTCAACCATTGGGCTTCTCAGCCTGCACTTGGGTCTTGAGCAATTCAAAGACAAAACGATAAAGTCAAGCACTATGTCTCAAGTTCTTTGTTCCACCATTGTTCTAGAGTTTTTATAAGTTTTCAAAATAAAACTCAGAGATTCCATTGTATGACACTCTCAAGTCTCTCAGTATATGTCGTATTTATGGATCCTCAACAAGGCAATAAAGATGTTATGCCTTTTCTCTTCCTACTACTAGGGCTTATGTGGAGTTCATAGGTAGGAAGAAAGCTAGGGCGTACTTGCAATGCATATATTGTAAAGTCAAACAATTGATCCAAAGAGAGTTGAGTCATACAATCAAATCAAGATGTGCATGTGTGTGGATATATAGTGGCCAACCTAATTCTACTACGCTCCTTGAAAACATATCTTTCTGTTGAAACTTGGAAACATTTGCTAGAGAGCAGGGGCTATCTTATTCATCTCTCTTTCTCTTCTCTTTTTTAGACGGGCATCTAAGTATCCATTGTTTTAAATATCTCGGACACTTGTCTATTTTTTCTCATCTCTTTTTGTTTCTTCTCTTCTCTTTTTATGAATAACTTTTGCATAGCCCCATGTCTCTTTTCTGCAACAAAACTTTGAGAGATAGCAATAAGAACTTGGAGCATTTATTTGGTAGACGAAAAAACTATCAAGCATGTTTTGTGTTCACTCCCAATGTAGGAGTAAAACATTTTTTGGTGAATCTAGATGGAAGGCATGTTTTGCGTACTCCCAGTGTAGGAGTAGCAGGTATATGTGGTGTGTACGTGATCTTAATTTTAAGAGCATGACACACCTCTTATAAGGGTCAACAAAGCTTGATAAAACTCAATGCAAAACAAGCAGCATATAAGTGGAAGTTTTCCTAACCTAAATAACATGTATGGCTCTGGTTGGTTTTCAAGCTTTGTCATACATGATCTCATCATATAGTATTTTTGTGTTTTTCAAAAGATAAATCTCTAGAACTTTAGTGTCACTTGGAACAAGATAAACAACAGCCCAGACCTTCTCATATCATATCCATCAATTACCTAAACTTAGATCAAGCATTCACCACCCACGAGTTTCAAGTTCAGAGTAAATCTTTATATCAAATTAGTCGTATCCAAAACTCAGAAGAATTCAAGGCTGAAAACTAGGTACTTGAAAGAAATTACAATAGAGCAACTATTCATCATTTCCATTTAAGAGATTATTCTAAGTCTTCTTTATTTTATTTAGCTCTTAAAAATAAATTAAGCAAACTAAACACACCTTTTTATTTTGTTTTCAATTTTACTAGATCACACATTATTACTATAAATGACTAATGCAAAGATATTTTTATTTTGTTTTTCATTCAGCATTCTTTTAACTATTAAAAGAAACCAAAACTAAAACAAAAGGGGAAAGAATACTTACCTAGATACACAGGAGTGTTTCTCCCCCAAGCTAGCTCTTTCGGTGATGGTTTGGTGTTTTAAGTCCTTCAAACTAGACTTCTCCTTGTGAAGTTCATTGATCAAGTACCTCGATTCGCTCTGAAGATGAGGATTCCTATGGTGGTGCCTCTAATGGTGATGTCACCTTTTTCCATCAAACCTGTCTTGGTTTTGAGTTTTGATTTTAGTTTAGCAGGTTTAGAACCTTCACTTGTAGAAATTGGGAGTCGACTATCTTTCCCTTATAGTTTGCTTGAAGTGTGTCCTGCTCATAAGACAAGGTAGAGATCAAGTGCATGGGCTCTATTGGTGGGAAAACACCAACAGAACTAAAACTTTATTTATTCTTCTCTACCCTTAGGCACATTGAACAAGATGAAGCTGGATGTTATGTGTTTTGTTTAATTAATCATGGGTGATAAGATCAAAAGATTGAGTATGAATGTAGCATTAAGTTCATTTGGCAGAAAGGTTGAGTTTCTAACCTATGGAAGGATTGTCTATCTTTACATAATGTATCGAACTTTACATGATTATGACTATCATCTTCTAGAGATAGGATGTGCATATTTTACCTCATTTAGGTTAAAACTATGAGATCAAGAAAGTGGTGCTAGGAACAAGCTTGAAAAACTAACTGTTGAGTTAATCAGGTTGGATCAAGTAAATTTATAACTCAACATGTTTGTTCTTATTTATTATGTGCATACCAGAATCAAGGGAAAACCTTTTTAAATGAATGACCATTTACCCTTAGGATGTTACCTTCGTCATTGGAGGCGTGATGAACACCAATGAGGAAGGGTAGATGACTCTGTGATGGTCCTTCCTTTTTGTGTGGAAGTTTTCCTTAGTTTGGCTAGCCTCGTAGTATGAGTTGTTCATGAGCTTCTTGTTTCCTCAATTGCACCCTTTCTTTCTCATCCTTTTGTTATGTCATTTTTCTACTCTCTGATCTTTGGACACCTTGTTAGACCTTCTGCCCCACTAATTGTTTTATGCCTGCAAAGGATTAGTGGACAATACATACCTGAAGGAAAATACAATTTTGAAACATGGGTTGTTTGTCCAGAATTTTGTAATTTCCCTCTATGCTAATGAAAAGATAGTGTTAGAATTATTTTAGCATAGCTTTTGTTTATCATGTTCTATACAAGGATGGCTTCAAGGCAAAGGTAACTTACAGCTAAAGACAAAGTGAATGATCTTTGATACTTACAGTTCTTTCGTCTATGTTGAATGAGATGTGTCTTCTTTGTGCAATGTTATTGGAGTTCGTCATGTGCCTTGCTTCATCGCTGATTTGAATTCATCTCGTGTCTTACCCAAATTGAATTGAGAGTTTCCTGCAGGGGGTAGTCCAACAAAATATCTAGTATCTACTAAAGCAATTTTTAGTTCAATAACCAAACTAGACCCCATGTCTAATTTGATTAAGGAAGGCATTTTAACCTAAGCACCTCGCTTAATTTAAAAAACCTTTGGAAATATGTTGAGTACTTCCAAACCAAAACTTACTATGGCAGACAAAGGTAACATGAAAGCACTATAGAGATTTACTCAAATGAAGATAAAAGAACACGATTGTTATTTAGCAAATTGAGCATGTCTTAAAGGTAGAGACAACCAAAATAATTTAGCAACATAGAAAGAGATGTTCTTTTAGGGAAGTCTATCCCCCAGCTTGAATTTTGCAGAAAAATCAAGTTTGGATGGATGTACTTAAATGTTGCATGATAAATGGTTGGCCATACCTTGGGTCATCATCCTTCATTCTTTTTGCATCAAACCTAAATGGTTAGTGACCAAAAATACCTAAAGGAATATTTTCATAATTATATTTCTATTCTCATTTTACAAGGGCATCACAGCAAAAGGTGAAAGCTCAGTGTTGTCTCCCAAAAGTGCTTGTTTTAGGACAGAAGCTCATCCTTGGGAAACCTTTCGAATTAGTGTTTTAAATTGGTAAGTGGTTTCCCCTCCAACACCAACCTTTGTGTGCCTATCTCAAGATTCATGCCAACGAGATTTGCAATATTTGTGATAAACATATGCATCTACTACCACCCTTTCAATAATTTTATGAATAGGAAGTACGAGGGGGTTGAAGATCTCAGTGTGTGGCAATGTTGGAGAGACCAATTAATTCAGAAGATTTCTCATATGAGCATGGATTTGATGAGGTGCTCATGAAATAACTTCCATGCTCGTCGATGTCATCTTCCTGCTCTAAGGTTGTTTCTTCATGAATGTCTATAGGTGGAAACATTATCTCCATCATTCCATGCCTATAATATTCATTGGTCATTTTGTTGTCCAAGATTTTCCCTTGAATTGGTTACTCTTAGGTTGATCTTATCTAAAGCCTCATCCATCCATTCAATGGCAATGGCACATAAGTTCTTAATATCCTCTAGCTATTATTGCTGCTCTTCTTGGTCTTCCTTGTGGCCTTCATGACTCCTATGCTTTGGGTGTCTTAGTGGATTTCTAGGATCATCATGAGTCTTAGAAGAAAGAGCATAAGAGGGATCATCGGGGTCAAAGATGGGTTTAGAGATGTGTTTAGATGAGACATCTAATATGGGCATAGAAGGGGAGAGAATAGGAATGGCTTCTAGATAGCTTGGCTCTCCTTCTATGGTTTCACTAGACATGCCACCCTTGTGTTCTTTCCTAATGTCCTATATGGGAATAAGGACGCTTTCTAATAGATCCCTTCTTGAGAGGATTTGAATTATATTCGCTCGAAGGTCTCTTGTAGAACTAGAAGTTTAAGCTTTTCCCAAAATTAGCATAAAAAGATCATCCTCACAAGAAATTTCAAAAGGTTGAATTTCTTCTTCCCTTAGAGGATTTTGGGGTATTGATGGTTCAAGATTGATAGCTAAATCTTGGGATTGGAGTGGTTGTGATTTGGCTATCAAAACTTCCTCTTCTTTTTCGAGAGATGATTCCTTCTCTTCCTCAGGGAGTTCACTATGAATGCTAGTGTAGGGAGTCTTTCCACTAATTCTATCAAGCATAGATCTTGCTTCACTAACAAATAAATGAAGAAAAGCTCCTCTAGAGGCTTGATCAAGGGTTTGCGCAGAATCCTTGCTAAGACCCATATAAAAATGTTGAAGGAGCATCGTGCCTGAAATAGCAAGGTCGGGGCCAGTGGTGATGAGACTATTAATACGTTCCCATGATGTGCCAAGAGATTCTTCTTCTAGTTATCTAAAATTTAGAACCTCTTTTCAAAGGTAACTACTTTAGAGATGGGAAAGAAACGTAAACAAAATTTAGAGTATAACATTTCTAATCTCCTTGCATACTTCCTACGTTTTGACTATACCATTGTTTAGCTCTTCCCATTAAAGAGAACAGAAACAACTTGCATCTTAAGGTCTTGTCAGACATGCCAGTGATACGCAAGCATGCATAGGTCTGTTCAAACTCTTGTAGGTGTAAGTATGGGTTTTCATCGCCTTCTCCCTAGAAGGATTGTTCCCGAATCAATTTTATAAAACACAGGCACAACTCATAGCTAGGTGCATGGATAGGCTCTAAAGATTTCGGTGGCTTTAGGCTTGCGCTCGTAGGTTTAGCATATTGATAGATAGGAGTGGAATCCATAGTGAAAAAAAGCAAAAAGAAAGAATAAAAGATAAAATGTCAAGCTAGGCTCGAAGTTTATTCAGCAACCATTTCCCCGGCAACAGTGCCAAAAAGCTTCTTGGTATATTTAACGCACACAGATAAATCCACAAGCGCATGGATACAGCTATAGCTTTCACCCAGAAGTATTCCAAGTATTGTATCCACAGGGAAACGTGTGAAACTAACTACGGTCTAACTTAATAAGGGGTAGAGATTACGTTAAGGTTTAACTTAACTAGGAGTAGCAACAAGGCTAAGGATAAATAGGAGCATAGACAGGATAACTGAGGTTCTCTAATTCTAACATGGCTAAGCTATGCCTTCGACTATTCAACTAGGGACATTACTAGGGAAACACACCAGCAAAGGATGCTTTCCTTCATAATTGGGTCCTACTTGGCCTATAGACGGGAGGTGAACTACAAAGGATAAATGATGCTATATAGTATGAGGCTATATAGTACTGATGTCACAACAGCGATCTACCACCAATCCATAATGTAGGGTGCATCCATGATTAACCTAAGTCTAAACACCATGCTTACACTCATGATTAATACTCTACTCCCCCTAGGAAGAGAATAAAGCACTTAAAAGAGAGTTGTGATCCTAATGAACAATATAAACAAAATACTTACTTGAATCAGAAGTTGATTACCAGAGAAATCTCATAAGCAAGCTCAAGTTGAACTTGATTCTGCCAAGGTACAAGCCGTAGAGAGGACTAACAAGCCAGCATCTCCTCCAAACTCTTTCTTCACTCTCTATGTCACTATTTCTAATTATAAGACTAAATCCTATAGAGGACTAATCTTCTCTTGATAGCTGGCTCTGATCCTGATGAGGAGAATATGAATTAGGGTTTCAGGATGGCTCCCAAGAGGGTGACAGGGGCTGGTATATATAGGCTGGAGCGTTCAACGTGAGCCCTTGGATCAAACCGACTTAAAGGATGGCATAGATTGGATCTCAATAAAGGTGGAGAACCGACATTCGAAGCGAAGACTAATAGGTGGGTCCCATGGGGTGGCTAGCCTGTAGGTGGGGCCAACTGGCCCCACATGTCAGCCCCTTGGGGTCTGCTTTGGTGGGTTGCCTTCTAGAGTGTTTTAGAGTTCCCATGTTGGTTTCGTTGTGGATAAACGTGATTTACTTTGATGAATAGGTCCTCCTTGACAGTTTTCTAGATAAACCTAGCTGAAAACATAGATTTACTAAAACTCATGGTATTTATTAGTTTAAACCCCTATATCTATGTTTGGTGATGGAATTAAGTATAAATATAGGTTATGTTAACGGTTTATAATTGATGTCAGTGACCGTCAACACTCCATCACTTGAAATGTGCTACCTATCTCATAATCACTAGAGTAATAGGTTAGCACTTTAGGGTTTCATTAATTCACCAAAACCAAACTAGAGCTTTTAGCTTCTTTATTTTCAAAGGTTGTTTTATGTAGTGGATACCACTAGATTCATATGAAATTGGGAGATGAGTGAAAAACTGCTTTCAAAACTAAGTTTAGTTTATATGAGTGGTTAGTTATGCCTTTTAGATTAACTAATGCCCCTAGCACTTTCATGGGGTTAATGAACATGTTTTATGTGCTTTTATTAGAAAATTCGTTGTGGTATATTTTGATGATATATTGATTTACAGCAAGACACTATGGATGAGCATTTTGATCACTTGCGTGTTGTTTTTAGTGCTCTATGTGATGCACATTTGTTTGGTAACCTTGAGAAGTGCACCTTTTGCACAGATCGAGTTTCTTTTCTTGGCTATGTTGTCACTCCATAGGGGATTGAGGTTGATAAAGCCAAGGTGGAAGCTATATAGGGATGGCCTATACCAAAGACTATCACATAGGTGCGAAGTTTTTTAGGTCTTGCTGGATTCTATCACCGCTTTGTGAAGGATTTCAGTACCATTGCTGTACCACTGAATGAGCTTACAAAGAAGGGAGTGCCTTTTACTTGGGCAATGGCACAAGAGAATGCCTTCAATGTGCTGAAAGATAAGTTGATACATGCACCTCTCCTCCAACTTATAGATTTTAATAAGACATTTGAGCTTGAAGGTGATGCTAGTGGAATTGGTTTGGGTGGTGTTTTGTTGCAAGAAGGAAAACCGGTTGCATACTTTAGTGAGAAATTGAGTGGGCCTATTCTGAACTATTCTACTTATGATAAGGAATTATAAGCTCATGAGAACTTTAGAGACATGGCAGCATTGTTTGTGGCCCAAAGAATTTGTCATACATTCTGATCATGAGTCTTTAAAGCATATTTGTAGTCAAGGAAAATTGAATCGTAGACATGCTAAATGGGTTAAATTCATTGAACCTTTTCCTTATGTTATCAAACACAATAAAAGGAAGGAGAATATAATTGTTGATGCCTTGTCTAGGAGATATACTTTGTTGACACAACTTGATTACAAAATTTTTGGATCAGAAACAATTAAAAATCAATATATACATGATGGTGATTTTAAAGATATTTTGCTACATTGTAAAGATGGAAAAACCTAGAACAAATCCATCTTAGAGCTAACAAGCTATGCATTATAGCTAACTCTGTTCGTTTGTTGTTGCTATAGGAAGCACATGGAGGTGGCTTGATGGGAGATTTTGGAGCAAAGAAGACGGAGGACATACTTGCTGGTCATTTCTTTTGGCAAAGGATGAGAAGAGACGTGGAGAGATTTGTTGCTCGTTGTACTACATGCCAGAAGGTTAAGTCATGATTAAATACACATGGTTTGTATATGCCTCTACCTGTTCCTAACGTTCCTTGGAAAGATATTTCTATAGATTTTGTGTTGGGATTGCCTAAGACTATGAAAGGACATGATAGCATTTTTGTTGTTGTGGATCGATTTTCTAAGATGGCCCATTTCATTCCTAGTCATAAAACTGATGATGCTACCCATATTGCTAATTTATTCTTTCGGGATATTATTCGTTTGCATGGTGTTCCAAACACAATAGATTCTGATCGTGACACCAAATTTCTTAGTTATTTTTGGAGAACTTTATGGGCTAAATTAGGGACTAAGCTTTTGTTTTCTACCACATGTCATCCCCAAACTAAGGGTCAAATTGAAGTTGTGAATAGAACTTTGTCTACTAAGTTAAGGGCTGTTTTAAAAAAGAACATTAAGATGTGGGAAGAATGTTTGCCTTATATTGAATTTGCTTATAATCGCTTACTGCATTCAACTACAAAGATGTGCCCATTTTAGATTGTTTATGGATTGTTGCCTCGTGCTCCTATTGATTTGATTCCTTTGTCATCTTCTGAAAAAGTGAATTTTGATGCTAAACAACGTGTTGAGTTAATGTTAAAACTACATGAAACAACAAAGGAAAACATTGAGCGCATGAATGTTAAGTATAAGCTTGACTGGTGATAAAGGTCGAAGACAATTGATATTTAAACCTGGAGATTTGGTTTGGTTCCATTTGAGAAATGAGAGGTTTCCTAAATTGAGAAAATCTAAATTGATGCCTATAGCTGATGGACCATTTAAGGTGTTGGAGAAAATTAATAATAATGCATACAAGTTACATCTGCCTGTCAATTTTGGGTTAGTCCCACATTTAACATCGTAGATTTAAAGCCATATTTGGGAGAAGAGGCCGAGCTTGAGTTGAGGACGACTCAAATGCAAGAACGAGAGGATGATGAGGACATCAACACCATCAATACATCCATGCCTACACAAGCACATATTCATGGTCCTATTACTCGTGCCCGTGCATGCCAACTCAACTATCAGGTGAGTTCATTCTTGAGTTCTTATTCATCTTACTTAGACCATGAAAACCCGTGCACCTTTGTTTTGCTCAGGAATAATGGAGAGGAACCACAAGGAAGCGTATAAGCGAAGGGTGAATTCGGACTACAGAACAACACCAAATTGTGACGGTCACCAAGACTTCATACGGAATCCGATTGGGACGTTCTAGCACTTCATGGAAAGCTTATCAAGTCTAATCTTCAACGGATCCAACCTCACCCGCATATCAACCCGGAGTTGACCGCAATAGTCGTTTTAGTCCAAAGACCTTTTCTGTCCACATGAGCTGTGACACCTATTTTTAGCCAATGGACCATGCATCAAGTTGGCTCCATAATGACCGTGTCCTAGGGATCTAGCATGACCGAAGCACACCTCTGGCCGTCCTCTCTTGTACTTAAGGCTCCTAGAGCTGCCACTACTCAGTGGGGTTTTGTTTCATCGAGTGACCATTGCTACCGTCTTTCAACGCGCGTGTTGAATAAACCGCCTGTCTGATTGTATTGGGAACCCCACCATCTTGTGTTTTCAGATTGAAACCTTCATATTTATCTTGCAATTGAGTTCTTGTTCAACTTGTTCTTGCTTGTTCTTCGATTGCTTGCAGGATGAGTGCCTTCGTGGCTGGGTCGCGGACCACAAGAACGCAGCGATCCTTAGAGTCGGTGTATCGGTTACTAAGGCGTATCGTCCTTGAACGGTTGTAGTCGGATCGTGAACGTCGTCTCCACTCACTAAATCGAAGTTATCCCTCTCCACCTAAAGATCAGGACACCCTTACCCTTATCACGTGCCGCTGATGGCGGTTGTGTCGTCTGCCATCTTCGCGGGGACACTGTTGTGTGGACAAGATACGAGACATGCGGTGGTTGTGGCATGGCTGCACCACCCCACTCCAGTGGCTCCTCTGCTTCCGTCTGGGACCCACTTCTCGGACCGTGTCTTCTTCTGGGCCTCCGTCACCATGGCATTCCTATGGCTTGAGTTCTCACACTCATTAGCTCGCTTGGCTCGTGGTCGGTTTGGCGCTCCGAACCAAGCCAACATTTTAGCTCGTTAGTTATAACAAGCCAACTCGAGTAGCTTGCAAGCCGCTCGCGAGCCAAACGAGCCATGCTTCCATAGAAAAATCAGTTGCTTGCACTTTATAATTGGTTGATAACTAGTCTAGACTCTATAAACTTAGAATTATTATGACTTTATCATTTTGTTTTCAATGGACATATGGATACTCACGGACGCATTATGTATGATATGTAGTATAGAACCTGGATGTATAGTGTAATACTATAGTATTATATTATTATACTTGTATATATGTTAGCATATATAAATATTTTGTTCGATTTGAGGCCGTTGGATGTGTTACTTTGGATCTACTATTCTCAAACTTTAAATAAATAAAAAAATATTTTATGCACTTTTTTATATCTGGGTCGTTGAGCCAACTCGAGCTCGTAAACGAGCCAAGCCAAGCTGGACTTCTACCATGTTAACATAACGTGTCGAGCCAAACTAGCTCATTATCTTAACGAGCCATAATGAGTCGAGCCAAGCTATCTCGTTATCCGGTGCTCGCTATCCTCGCCTCCGCGCTCGCGCAAGCCATCGCTCTCGGGTACAGGTTCGGGCCTTCTGGGTCAGCGCGGGGCTCGCGCGGTGTCCACCCGCAGTCTCGCCGACGACCGCTCTCGTCCCTCCCGCCGGTGGCACAGATGCCTAGCAGGGGCCCGTTCGTGTACCTCGCCGGCCACGCAGCCGCGTACAGCCTACTCGTCCGCGCAGTTCGTTGGTCTCTTTATACTGAGTCGAGATCCTACAAGAAGCTAGCAAAAACAGAACTCCATCCATCTACGCATTATATACCTATAATAACAGGCGCGTCCCGAGAAAATATGAGGCCCAGTTCGAAACAACAAATGGAGGTCGATTTAAAGTAGACATGGCTTGTAACTGAAGAATTATACTAGATCAATTTGTGTACAAAGACAATACACAATGGATTAACTAAATAAAATAGGGGCTGGGCATGGAATTTGCCCGGCGATCTACATCTCCCATCTGGGTCTGAGATTGCAACTAGGCAGCGACGAAGCCAGAAAAAAATTTAGAAGGGGCTGAACAGAAGAATAGAGGTTTTTTTATCTTTTCTTAACCTTAGCCCCTCCTACCTAATACATGTATGTATAAAATTTTAAGGCAGGACTTAGGAAAACTCCACGTACTCAGGATGAGTAGGGGGGGCTAAAGCCTCTAGCCCCACCGCTGGCTACGTCCCTGCAACCAACCAACAACGGCGAGCGCGATGAACATGAAGTCCAACTCCAAGCGACGAAGGATTACGACTTTAGGTGAAAAAATTGGAATCTGCGGCCACCCAGATTCTTTTTGCGGAACAAAGTTGCAGGTCACGATCCTTGACTCATGTGCCCCACCAGGCCACGTTTATGGGCCAAAGAAAGCACCTGTAGCTGATTTACTAATTAAAACAAAACCTAAAATTATTATATATACTTGGAAGGGGCAGGAAAACCACGCCCGGAGTAGCGGCGAGCTTCTTCCGCAGCGGGCAAGTGGAGAGGAGAGGAAGAGGGCAGCCGGCGAGCGCGGCCACTCTGCCTTGCGCGCACGCCGCCGCCGCACACTCATCCGCCGGAGGCGGGCTCGTTCTGACCGACGGAGGAGGCGGGGATTTAACATCTGTTTGTATTCGTCTACACATATACGCGCTTGACAATGGGCCTATATACGCTGAAGGTGTAGAAAATAGTATGGATGAGGGAGAGATGAAATTATAATGGCGTTATCTAAATAGACGAATTGTAATGGTGTTTCTCTAAACTTGAAAAGTTATAATGACGTGGATCAAAAAAAAACCTTTGATGAAATCCCTTGAGTTTTATTTTTTAACTTTTTTGGTGTCTAAATTCTGATTTACAGCCTCATGTTTCCTATGAACTGAACTCAATTTCGTAAGAATGCAGTATCTCGCCGTCTAAGCTGAATCCTCCATGGCTTAAACAGCTCTCTGGAGCATGCTGCTGGGATAGCATCATTCGGTTCAGCACATGTAAGTTTCGTTTGTAAAACTCATATTCTAAATCCTGCACATTTGCATGGTATTATTGTATGGATGGGTTGCAGATGTGTGCTAAGTAGAGATTCATATATATGTTAACTTTTGCATAATGAAGATCACCCAGGCTCCTAAAACTTTTTGGCTCCGCTAATGACTTGAACATTCTACTTGTAAATTTCAGTCTTGTTTCGTTGCAAATGTTAGGCCCTGAGGAATGTCAACCTGCAGATTTAGATTACCTGATGGCTGTAGAGAGCAAACATGACAGGTAATACAAACTCAATGCTTCCTCCCTCGGGTGACAATAGTTCATATTAGGTTGTGATTAGGGAATGTTTGTACCAAAAGAAATCCGAGTAAAACGTGTGATTTGCTTAATATATGGACCAATGTTCGATAGTTTTTAAGAGATTTTTTTTCTTCCTTCTTTTCAGTTTTCAAAGAAGTTTACTTAGTTTCCTTACATCTTGGATCCCTCTCAAACGATTGGTGCAAGTCTAATGCGAGCCCTTTATTATTTTCCTCACAATAACCTTATAGCACTGAAACCATACATTGATACTAAACTTTAGTTTCGTTTCATGCTACTTTGATGTGCTCAAATTTCCGTTATTATTACGATTCCTCCAGTGCGTATGATTTTTTTTTTCATTGGCACGTGCATGCCCCTACTTTGACAATATAAAAGAATACATTCATTCACTAACACTGTATGTCGTTCATGACAAGTCTATAAGGTTTCTACACTATGCATCGCAGTTACAATTATACAAGGAGAATGTTCAAGTCATTGGAAAAGCAATCAGGGTTATTGGTTCATGTAACGCTTTATTATGTCGATAGTGCTTACATTACTGAATTTTCCTGCAAACGAGATTCTGCACTAAATCTGAAGGATACCTGATAACTGATTGATTTGGTTACTACATGTAGTAAGCTTGGGAACCTTTAACAGGTGTGTCGTCCACGGCAGTGACACAGATAAGTGAGATTTATACAATGTAGCAACTTTGTTCTTAAATAGCTAACTCGTACTATCCAACATTATAAGTGAAAATGTGACAAGGTAAAGAGTTAAAATGCAATAGTCTAGGGAAAAAAATGCTTGGATCAATATTGGTTAATGATACATGAGGCATATAGCCCCGTTCAGAGAAAACCAGCTGTTTCCATGTGAAATGCAGAATTAGGAACCAACAATTAACTCAAGGTTAAGATAGATGGCATCACTACTGGAAACAGGGCCTTTGCCGAGTGCAAACTGCTTTGTTGAGTGTCAAAAATCGGGCACTCGGCAAAGACCTTCTTTGCCGAGTGCCGCACTCGACAAAGAATTCTTTGCCGAGTGCCGGGCACTCGACAAAAAAGGACACTCGACAAAGGACTTCTTTGCCGAGTGCCAGGCTCTCGGCAAAAGCGCGGCACTCGGCATAGGCTGCTCCGCGTAACGGTGTTCGGCCACGTCCTTGTTTGCCGAGTGCCTGCTGTTAGGCACTCGGCAAAGATTTTTTTTTTTTGGAAAATACTTTGTCGAGTGCCCCTTACACGGCGCTCGACAAAGATTCAATATTTTTTTTCAAATGTCTTTGCCGAGTGCCTAGTGCCTAATAGCTTCGGCACTTGGCAAAGGGAGGAATTAAAAAATTATATTTTTTTTTGAAATACCTTTGTCAAGTGCCCCTGTGAAGGCACTCGACAAAGAGGAAATTTCTAACAAAAATTCAAAAAACCTCTTTGCCGAGCGCCTTATTCTTGGCACTCGGCAAAGACCCCCTTTGCCGAGTGCCATATCCCGGCGCTCGGCAAAGTTTTTTTTGTTTTTGGCCTCCAAATTTTGTGTGCATCCCTTTTAAAGTACTAGTAACTCCTCGTTAGAATTTAGGGATTTTTTGTGGCTTTTTTATATATTTAGTTACTTTATTTTGTTAGAATTCAAGTAAATGAAATAAAGTAACTAAATATATCAAAAAGCCACAAAAAATCCCCAAATTCTAACGAGGAGTTCCTGGTACTTTAAAAGGGCTGCACAAAAAATTGGAGAGCAAAAACAAAAAAAAAACTTTGCCGAGCGCCGGGGCATGGCACTCGGCAAAGGGGGTCTTTGCCGAGTGTCAAGAATAAGGCACTCGGCAAAGAGGTTTTTTGAATTTTTTTTTTAGAAATTTCCTCTTTGCCGAGTGCCTTCACAGGGGCACTCGGCAAAGATATTTCAAAAAAAATCTATGCCGACGGCCGGATCGGGGCACTCGGCAAAGTTGCCTCCTTTGCCAAGTGCCTCCCTAATCCGGCGCTCGGCAAAGGGGCGGGTGGGGGCACTTAGGCGAATTCGCCCGGGCAGTCCAAGCCACAGATAGACAGCCCCCGCGCGCCGCCGCTCCTGGCCGTCCCCGCGCCGCCGCCCGCCAACGCCGGCCCGCCCCCGCGCCGCGCGCCGCCCTCCCCTCCCCGTGTGCCGCGCCCATAGCCGCCCCAGTGCCTGCCAGCCACCGGGCCACCACCGACGTCGTGCGCCGCCGCCCTTCCCCACGCCGCGCGCCGCCCACCGCGGCCCCTCCCCGCGCCCGCGTGTGGCCGAGCGTGGCCAGCTCGCCCACGCCGGCCCGTCAATGCCGGCGGGTGGAGGAGGGGAGGAGGAGGAGGAGGAGGAGGGGGAGGAGGCGAGGAGGAGGAGGAGGAGGAGGAGGAGGAGGGGGAGGAGGGGAGGAGGAGGGGGAGGGGGAGCCGGCCGTGCCCCCGGTCGCGCCCCCGTGGACCGCCCGCCCCGACACCGCCCGTGCCCGACCCCGTTCCTGACTTCGGCGACCCCGACCCTGACCCCGACGCCGCCCACCCCTACCCCCGACGCCCGTCAGGTATGCCCTCTCTCTTGTTGTTGTCATGGTAGTGATAGTTGTAGTAGTATTAGTTGTAGTAGTAGTGCTAGTGGTAGTAGTAGTATTAGAAGTAGTGTTAGTAGTAGTAGAACTAGTGGTAGTAGTAGTAGAACTAGTGGTAGTAGTAGTAGAAGTAGTGGTGGTAGTAGTAGTAGAACTAGTGGTAGTAGTAGTAGCAATAGTGGTAGTAGTAGTAGTAGAACTAGTGGTAGTAGTAGTAGCAATAGTGGAAGTAGTAGTAGAAGTAGTGGTACTACTTGGATATATTCTTCTACATGGATTGATATCCAAACTACATGGCTTCTCTTGAGACATATGTGCTTGTTGATCATCGTGTTGTTGTTTTTTGTAGGTTTTGAAAACCTCACCGTGCAGGGGAGGTTCTGCCAATTTTTTTTAAATGATAGTATTTTGTTCTATTTTTGTAGAGAAGAGCCCGTCGGAGCTGAGTCAGAGTTCCCATTGTCGTGCCGGTCTGCCTGCACCATGTCGCCTCGCCACTGCACCGACCCACCATGGCCCCGCTAGCCTGACTCCACCGCCACCCTAGGTATAACCCCTCTTTCCGTATCATGGTCGTAGATCGCGTCACCCAGTTAGGCGTCTCCTGTTCGAAAGAGATACGGTTGGAGGTATGCAGATCTTTGCATATCTATGACCGTATCTGTTTTGGATTGTCCATGTTTTTTGGACAGCCCGCGGATGCGTAGATGGGTTAGTTTCCATGGTCTACTCTGGTCTGAGATAGAGTTTCGGCATCACCTCCCTGTTGTTCTTCGGATACGCACTCTTCTTTGGCAGAACGTGTATCTGGAGAACAGCGGGGAGGTGCTACCAAAATTCTGTCTCGGTTAGGAGTAGAGCATGGAAACTAACCTCATCTACACATCCGCGCGTGGGATTAGGACCTATCCTCACCTATTAGACAGTAGGAACACCATGTAGATGCAATTGATGGTTACATTACTCGCTGATACATATGTTAGAGGATGGATGACCGTTAGTGGATGTACATGGGCTAGAGAAGTCAGAGTGATTACACCACAGAATGGATGAACAAGACCGATGCTTTCTTGAACAGTGCATTTGGCAAGGCTGCTAAAGGACATTGCCTAGTTTTGTGTCAATGCAACAAATGTGGAAACAGGAGAAGGGTAAACAAGGTGGAAATGGGTAAACATCTTGTGAAGAATGGATTTACGCCGGACTACACCCGGTGGGTCCACCATGGTGAAGCCCATCGTATGAGAGAGGAGGTGGTGAGACCACGGGTGGAGGCTTTTGATGCTGATGCCGGGGTAGCAGACATGTTAGATGACTTTCACCAAGGACAGTTCGATGAGGGACGTGAGAAGGAGGAGATGGAGGCAGCCGCACAGGCGTTCTACGACATGATAGACTCAGCATAGAAACCCCTTCACGATCGGTCTACGGTGTCTCAACTGGATGCCATTGGACGCTTAATGGGGTTGAAGTCCGAGTTAAACTTGAGTCAAGAAGGCTTCGATAAGATGTTGGCCATGATTGGCACCCTGCTTTCGGAGGGCCACATTCTGTCAAAGAGCATGTACGAGTCACAGAAACTCCTTCGTTCACTTAAGATGTCGTATGAGCAGATACATGCTTGTCCGAAGGGGTGCATCCTATTTAGGAAAGAACACGAGCATGCAAAGTTCTATCCAAAGTGTAAATCCTCCAGGTACCTAGAGGTAGACTCTGATGATGGCCAGAAGAGGCAACTTACGATCCCCGTGAAAATCCTACGGTACCTTCCGTTCCTACCGAGGATCCAACGGCTATACATGACCGAGGAATCCACGAAATAGATGACATGGCACAAAAATGACAAACGGTACAATCCTAACAAGATGGTACATCCATCCGATGGTGAAGCTTGGATCCGCTTTAATGACAAACACCATGACAAAGCAGATGAGGCTCATAATGTACGTGTCGCACTGGCAACAGATGGGTTCAATCCTTATGGAATGATGGTTGCCCCATACACATATTGGCCCATCTTCGTTATCCCCCTTAATCTCCCCCCCCCCCCCCCCCCCCGGTGTCTCCTTTCAATGACATAACGTATTCTTGTCGTTGATAATTCCTGGACACCCAAGGAGTAATATGGGTGTGTTCATGGAGCCCGTGTTTGATGAATTGGTCCGTGCTTGGGACAAAGGGGTATGGACATACGATCGAGCAACAAAGACAACCTTCAAAATGCACGTTTGGTACCAGTACTCCCTGCATGACTTCCTATCGTATGGGATATTCTACGCCTGGTGTGTTCACGGGAAGTTCCCATGCCCAATATTCAAGGAAGGTGTGAGGTTCATTTGGTTGTAGAAGGGTGGCAAGTATTCGTCGTTCGACAGACATCGTCAATTCCTACGTCTTGACCATCCATTTAGACAAGACATCAAGAACTTTACAAAAGGTGTCAAAGTGACAAACCCTGCACCGCGGATGATGACTAGTGCCGAGGTTCATGCTTAGATAGATGCTCTTGTGCCCAATGAAGAAGGTGGTTTTGTGGGATATGGTGAGCAACATATGTGGACTCATATCTCGGGCATGATGAGGCTCCCCTATTTCGATGACCTTCTTCTGTCACATAACATTAATGTAATGCACACTGAAAAGAATGTCACCAAGGCACTTTGGGCAACACTCATGGACACTAAAAAGTCTAAGGACAACCCTAAGGCTAGAGTGGATCTGGCAACGTTGTGCGATAGACTAAATCAAGAGATGCAGCCTCTTAGTCGTGGCAAGACCTAGAGAAGGCCTAAGGCTGATTTCGTCTTGAAAAAGGACCAAAGGAGGGAAGTACTTGAATGGATCCAGACGCTAATGTTCCCTGATGGGTATGCAGCGAATCTAAAGAGGGGAGTGAACTTAGGCACTCTGCGAGTCAATGGGATGAAGAGTCATGACTACCACATATGGATTGAGCGGCTTCTTCCAGCGATGGTTCGAGGCTATATCCCGGAGCATGTCTAGCAAGTGCTGGTAGAGTTGAGCTACTTATTTCACTAGCTTTGTGCTAAGGAGCTCTCTCGGACCGTCATTGATAACTTAGAAAAAGCGGCACCCGTGTTGCTCTATAAGTTGGAGAAGATCTTTCCACCCGACTGCTTCTTGTCGATGCAGCATTTGATTGTGCACCTCCCATATGAGGCACGAATGGGGGGCGTGCAGGACCGTTGGTGCTATCCAATCGAGAGATGTCTGAAGACTCTTCGTAAAAAATGTAGAAATAAAGCCAAAATTGAGGCTTCCATTGCAGAGGCATATATTCTAGAGGAGGTGTCAAACTTCACAAAGAAATACTACACTGATAACCTTCCTAGCGTTTATAATCCACCCCCTCATTACAATGCTAGCGAAAATGAATCGAACCTCAGCCTTTTCCAAGGGCAACTCAGAAGCGCAAATGCATCGACCACTAAGCAATTGAAAAATGAAGAGTGGCATAGTATCATGTTATATGTGTTGACCAACCTTGTCGAGGTGTAGCTGTTCATTGGTTAAGTTCTGAACAAACTTGTTTCATTTCACCGTATGTCCTTGTTTCTCGTCCAACCCTCTTGTTTCTCGTTGGTACAGGGAATTTCTTTGTCAATCTTGGCATGGATCAAGGCAACCTACCCTGCAAGAAAATGATACCCTTCTTTCATAGGGTGTGGGACCAGAGAGCCCTAATTTCATTTGTTGGTTCAAACAGAAAGCCCAAACTGATGTGTCTATAAGTGACGAGCTGAGACAGGTTGTAAACGGTTGTGTCGTTAGGGTCAAGTCCTTTACCGATTATGACGTGAATGGATATCGTATTCACACAGCAAGCTACGAGCAGAGTCGACCCAATCAAAAAACCACAAACAGTGGAGTTGTTACGCCCAGCACTGATGGACTCGACTATTATGGAAGAATTGAAGAAATCTATGAACTATCATTCTATGGTTCCAAACCTCTTACTCCTGTCATATTCAAATGCCATTGGTTTCATCCTAGAGTAACGAGATGAACCCCTGAGCTTGGGCTAGTCGAGATTCGACAGGATTCTGTCTATCTAGAAAAAGATGTCTACATTGTGGCTCAATAGGCCGTCTAGGTTTATTATACGTCATACGCGTGCAAAGACACCGAGCATCTTAAGGGTTGGTCTATTGTGCACAAGGTATCGCCACACGGTAAACCACCTATCCCAAACGATGAAGATTACAACTTCAACCCAAACACATATGATGGAGAGTTCTATCAAGAAGAGGGGCTACAAGGGAGGTTTGACATAGACTTAACCGAAGAGATAGGAATGGAAGTAGACAATGAAAGGGATGATGGCGAGGACGCTGGAGACGAGGTGCGAAATCTGAAGGACATACAAATGCTTGAGCGATTATGTTTAGGCAATGACAATGAAGACAACATTCCTCTTTCAGATAGTGTTGATGAGTTGGACAATGTTGATAGTGATGACGAGACCTATGATCCAGCTAATCTCAATCATGAAGATTATTTCTAATACATGTAATACTATGTTTTTTGTAATTATGTTTTGTTCATTTTTTCATATATTTCTAATACATGTATTACTATGTTTTTTGTAATTATGTTTTGTTCATTTTTGCACCTATTTCTAATTACGTCTTGTTTTTCTTTTTTATTATAGGTGATTGAACAAAGATGGCGGGCGACCATCATAGGTCCGTGAACTCGATTTACCAAAGACCACGCCGGCTGTAGGAGGAGGCAGAGGGGGTGGCGGAGGGATCGGACAGGAGGAGGAGGAGGACCGCTAGCCGTAGGAGGGGGCCGTCTCCTCCCACGCCACGTGAGGAGGAGCTGGAGGAGGAGGTGGCGCCCGTGGATGAGTCGGACGAGGAGCTGGTTCGGTAGACAGACGAGGAGGAGGGGCCGCATGAGGACGATGAGTGGGAGGTGGCAGGCATGGGTTCTGCTTCCTCCGACTCCTCTTTGAGTGTCTACTTGCGAGGTCCCACGAGCCTCCCACAGGTTCCGCTTCCTCACCAACGCCCAGTGATTCTCCCCGAAGGGCAAAAGTAAGTAACTTTATATGTTATCACCACTACTTCATATGATATGATGAAAAAAACTAATAATTTTTCTTAATCACTTGTGCAGGAACTGGGTGGTTGTGTCAGGTGGTAGCGCACGGCTAGTCAACTGCATCCTGGGTTTTCTGTGTAGGCAACACTTCCTCAGCATTGTCACGTACGCATCGAAGACGGAGCCAGCCTACTCGTTTGACCACTATGCCATCACCCTCGATGTGGAGTACCCCAACAAGGCGGCGTGGGTGAAGGCAGAGTTTTGGGTAAGTCTCCCTCGCACAACATTGCTTAATACGTCGCATTCATTGGACTTTTCTTGAAATAATGAATAGATACATCACTTTTGTATGCAGACTTATTACAGATATGAGGAGGGATTTGAGGCCAGGGCAGAGCAGGTGACTACCAAAGCCTATAAAAAACTCATCACCGACATGCATCACGAGGTGCGCATCTAGGCCATCGTAACCTACTATAGGTCGAAGCTTGGAGAGAGGAAAACCAAGAAAGATGCAAGAGAGATGCAGCTGACCCGGGAGCAGTACCTTGAGGTAAATGAAGAACATCAATATTGATTTGTTTTGAGATTAAGTTGGTTTAATTTGATCTTCTTATATGTCCAATACTTGATGACGTGTAGATGATTCCCTGGTGGTGCCAAGCGTATCCCGAGTGCTGGGTGATGATGGTGGAGAGGTGGTTCACGGAGGAGTACCTCAAGATGCATAGGGATGTCCGAGACCGTTGTTTGCAGATGCAAGGTCCAGCACACCATCAAGGCAGCCGCAGCCTCGCCGGATACAAACAAGCATGGGTATGCGAATTCATTTATCTATTGTGACGCTCAGTTCTACCAGATTTCTAATCATCGTGTTGTCTTTCTCATAGTCGGCGTCACATAGTGGCCAGGCTTGCTCGGACTTTCAGGCATGGTGTATGGCCCACAAGGGCAAGGCGACGTCCGACGTCTCCTTCAACCTAGAGGACCCGCCCGAGGCATACACGAACCCGAGCGTCCACTCCCGCATCAGTGAGTACACTGAGGTGGCGAGGTCGCTCCATGGGCCAGACCACGATCCGAGCACCCAGGACTTTGATGGAGAGGCCGTCATGAGGGCGGGGCAAGGCAAGAAGCATGGGCGATTCTGGCTTGGCGACGGCGTCATCGACACGGCCTCTACTCCCTCTCTCTCTCCCAGATCCAAGCATGGAGCACGAGCGAGAGCCCAGCCATTCGCACATGGCCGACCACTGCATAGCACCAGGTCGACGCACTCGAGGTTATTCCTGTTTTACTTGTCATACATTGATCTTTACACACCTTAATTAGCTTTGCATTACAGAAACATTGGAGTGGAATATTGCAGATCCGACTGGAACAAGAAATGAGGCAACGTCAGGAGCTAGAGGCCGGGCAGCAGAGGATGGCGGCCCAGCTGGAGGCCGAGCGGGCCGAGCAGTAGGCCCAGGCGCAGAGGCTAATGGGCATTATGGAGTTCCTACAAGGGCTTGGGCAACGTGTGGGCTTCTCTCTGCCAGCTGAGTTGTTGGTTCCACCTCCGCCTCTGCGTCCTGCAGCTGCAGCTACTCCTGTGAGTATGAAAGTTTTTTACTTTCGCTTGTGCTTTGCTTGTATGGCCTCTACCTTCCTAGATTAGCTATCCAAATAATCTTGTCTCACATGCAATCTTTTCTCCTTTGTGCAGTCTCCATCTGACGGTGGTTCGAATAATCCATCTCATGCACCTCCGAATGATGGAGCTGGGCCTTCACCATAGTCGCAGTGGCTGAGATGAGTGCACGTTGTATTTTTTTATTTGTTGTTCACTTGGTGATGGACTTGTGATATACTTGTGATGCACTTGTGGACTTTGATGGACTTATGATGGACTTGTTGATTTATTTGGATGAACTTGAGCACTTATTATTATATATGTGATATATATTGTGATGGATGTGATATGTGCGGATGGATGTGTGGATGGATGAGATATATATGTGATGGATGAGATATATATGGGATGAATGAGATATATATGTGATGGATGAGATATATATATGTGATATATGTTTGTATGAATTTATTTGTCATGATGGAATGTAAAAAAATAAAAGTTGTTGTTTTGAGTCACTTTGCCGAGTCACTCGGCAAAGGACCCCGTTGCCGAGTGCCATAGTCACAGCACTCGGCAAAGCTGAAAAAATGGGCGCTCAAAAAACTATTTTTCTAGCTTTGCCGAGTGCCATGACCATGGTACTCGGTAAAGAATTTTTTAAAAAAAAATTCAAACTTTGCCGAGTGCCGGGCAGAGGGCACTCGGCAAAGAAATTTTTAAAAAAAAATTCAAACTTTGCCGAGCACCGGCCAGGGGGCACTCGACAAAGAATTTTTAGAAAAAAAAAATAAAACATCTTTACCAAGGGTCGGATAGAGGGCACTCGGCAAAGAAATTTTTTAAAAAAAATAAAAAATCTTTGTTGAGTGCCTGTAGGGTTGGCACTCGGCAAAGCGACCGTCAACAGGGCCAGCACCGTGATGGTCGCTTTTCTTTGCCGAGTGCCCCTGGGGCTCTCGGCAAAGCCTTTGCAGAGTGCCCGATAAAAGACACTCGGCAAAGAGAACTTTGCCGATCAATTTTTTGCCGTGTGTTCTTTGTCGAGTGCCGCACTCGGCAAAGACTTTGCCGAGTGTAATTTGGCCTTTGTCGAGTGCCTCAGGCACTCAGTAAAGAATCTGAATCCAGTACTGCATGTTAGCCATCCATCAGTACTGTTCTTCTGCAGATTTTGAGATTAAAATTCAGAAATTAAGAATCTCTGCAGCAATGAGAAAATATTTTTTTTTATTTTTCAATGGAAAGGCAAGAGCTTTTCCATTCAGTAAACATGGGTGTGCTGACTACCTGGCAAGCGAAACTCACAATTCTGGTGTATGAAACGAACAAGAAATTATTACTACTTGATTTTTTTTATTTTTAATCACTAATTATACTGCTGTAGAAAACCAAATGATGCTTACGTAATCAATCCTCAGAATTGTGCACATTTGTGGTACAGCCTTGGAGAATAAGGGGTTGATGCATTTGTTTTGCTACCAGAAAAGGTATGGTTGGGATGAGGTGCGGTGCGGTCTCGGATAACAGGGGCGATCATGTTTTATTACTGTTTCCGGAGGCGTGAAATAAGACACTTGTAGTTGTGGGATGAGAAATTATGGTTGCGGGATTGGTGTCAGATGCCTGAAAGACACTTAAGGCTGTGTTTAGTTCCCAGAAAGTTTCCCAAAAAATGCTACAGTAGCCATCATATCGAATCTTACGATACGTGTATGGAGCATTAAATGTAGACGAAAAAAACTAATTGCACAGTTTGGTTGGAAATCGCGAGACGAACGTTTTAAGCCTAATTAGTCCATAATTGAACACTAATTGTCAAATAAAAATAAAAATACTACAGTAGCCAAATTCCTAAATTTTGCGAACTAATCACAGCCTAAGGTTGTGGGATGAGAAACAATTGCGGGATTGGTGTCAGATGCCTGGCTAGCTGAATATTGGATTATTATAATACGATGAATGTCGTAGCAACTGATCATTTTGCAATCATCAGCCTATTGAACTTCTTGACCAATAACAACTTAGACACCATTTGTGTGGTTTTTCATTATTGAGCAATTTATGTATGATGGGAACTATCGAGGACTTAATACTGGGGTACCCAAGGAGGTGGAACTAATAACCATCGAACGTTAAAAACTTCTGGACGGACAAGGGCGCCGCTACGTTTCTTGCCCGAATGATGGGAGTTTGGTTCTGCCTCGCCCGACGCCTTTGGGCCAGCTCCGCCTCGCTCGAGGGTTTAGGGATAGACTCCGCCACGCCCAACCCCCGAGGGCCAGGCTCGGTCTCGCCTGAGGGCTAAGGGCTAGTCTCCGCCTCGCCCGAGAGCTTAGGGATTGACTCTGCCTCGCCCGACCCCCGAGGGACGGGCTCGGTCTCGCCTAAGGGACGCCCACGGCACTGCTTCCTGCTCCGACCCCGCGACTCCGACCCCGCGACCGGGGCTCGCGGGAAGCCTGCTCACCGCTCTTCTCCGACCGGCGCACTGAGAGCCGACTGGAGCCATCCGATCGGGGGCTCCCCGTTCGGAGGGAACCAGAAGACGTGCGGAGAAAGGCAAGGCTTGGCTCATAAGTCAAAACCACTATACTAGAGTCCATACCCTGCGCCCCGACAGAAAAAGTACTGCCAGGGAACGACGGGGTGGATGCTTTAGACCCTTCCAGGCGTAGCAGAGCCTAAATAGTGTTGTGGGCGCGTGCTCTTCGCCCTACAGAGTTGTGGGCGCCGCCTTCAGCCCTCGGGCACGGAACCCGACATAAACATACGACAACCACTACGGTCCAGAAAAAGACTCGCGTCCTCCACAAATGACGGATATGCTATCACCACGATATGATCCCAAGGGAGCGGCACCAACTTCATGGCCCCTCGGGTCCACCAAATCGGAGTATTCGCTTCAGCCTCCGGACACCCCCTCCAATCAAAAGGCTTTGACCACAGCGCTGCTTCCTGCTCCGACCCCGCGACTAGGGCTCGCAGGAAGCCTGCTCACCGCTCTTCTCCGAACAGCGCACTGAGGGCCGACTGGAGTCATCTGACCGAGGACGCCCGCTCGGAGAGAACCAGAAGGCGTGCGGAGAAAGGCAAGGCATGGCTCACAAGTCAACACCATTGTACCAGGCACCATACCCTGCACGAAGCAGTGCTCTGCAGCCACCCTGACACAAAGTATTGTAAGGGCCGCTAGAAACTCCCATATGGTAAGCCCCCCGCGTGTCTCTAGACATCGATCGCGGTATGGGCTCCAGGATTTACCATACCGGGTGAACGTAGCACAGCTCCTCACATGCCACTAGGCATCAATTTGCAAGTACCAACGTCATCCTTCCTGAAGAAGATAGCTCGACCTCCAGTGCACATCCGACATCCTACAGCGACATCTATAGTATTAGGGGGCTTCAACCATTATCCAGTTTTCATCACCGTAGGCAGCAAGACTTAGAAATATATGTACTCTCCCCCTCTCACCTGTAAAGCCATCCCTTTCATCTATAAAAGGGGATGCGCTTCCTCCCCCGAAGGGGGGATGGATTTGGGGGGAAGCCCAGACTCACTAGATCGACATCAACGTTCCCAACCACAGGACCACCAAGCTCCGACCGCGACCCTTCCGGTCGGAGCCGACCAACGCTTGATGAACTCTGGACCGACTCCTGACGAACAACACACATCACACACAGTCAAGCTGCTATCGGGCTCTTGACATCCTTTCAACCCTTCCATCAGAGACTTGGGACCAGTCCATCTCTCGACCGTTTGTACCCCCTACTACGAACCATCTTCGGTGCTAATAACACGATCAGCAACAGACTGGACGTAGGGACATTCAGCCCGAACCAGTATAAATCTTGTGTCCATTAGCGCACCATCCGGGCCTAACGTGCATAACTATAAATTTACTTGCCGGTGCTTATTCGAAACACCGACAGGAACTCCCGGCGATTAATAGATTTTGCAGACGTACTATATTTAAGGCGCGTGACAGCCATAACATTTTAAAATAGAGGGTTATCTTTTAAAGATAAATTTGAATTATGCGTTTCAGTGTCAATTTTCTGGTGCTTCATTGACGCTCATGTAAAAGCGATGTTTGGCTAAAAACTAAATGTTTGTCATGATACAATACACGTGTAAACTTAAAGTATCATTGTCTTATTGTTTTTTCATTGCAACGCACGGGCATTGATCTAGTCACGTGAAAAAGTTAAAATGAACCATACAGTTGCTTACTGAAAATCACTGAATGTGTGCATTACCTAAGCAGGTTACTTAAGATGGTCTGAAAGTGGAATCAGGAATAGTGGGATAATTTTCTGCCATTTGATTAATGATTTCTGACCGTGTCCACAGTTTAGTACTTTTTTCTTTTTTATAAAATGTGCTCTGAACACATAGTTGTATCCAGAATAGTAGTCCAGGCATTAGAACATAGATAGAGAAACACATAGTTGCATCTGGAATAGTCCACACACAAAAGGAAAAGATAGCTGCTGGAGACTAAAGAAGACCCAGAACTCCTTGGCCATAAACTGCTGATAAGCAAGGGGGCAGTTTATCGCATATAGTGTTACGTTAGTATCCATGCATGTTTAGCTTAATCCCTTATAATAAGAAACAGAACTTATTTGATGAGCATGAGTTTTTATGCCAGTGTAGTTGAACAACAAAAGTTTACTTCTTGAAAATTAAGTTTTAGGTATATCTGTGATAAAAGGAGACTCTGAACTCCAGCATGCTATCATGGTATATGCATACTAGTCTGTGAACTTCTGCTGGTCCAAAAGCTACTGATGTTTTTGGAGTTCCTTTGTGTTTTGATTAGTTAATTTACTATTCATTGAGAAATCACTTTTTTATGTAGATATGAAAGTATATTTTAGACATAATATTTAAAAGACATTTTGATGGGGAGGCGCGGCCCGAGTGCGGCGGCCTCCGGCGTCAGGCTCTTGCCCGGAGCCCATGCGCTCGTCCAGAGGCTAGAGCCCGCCTGCCGCGACGAAGATGAGGCAGTGGTAAAACGATCACAGAAGGTGAAAAGTAGGGCTGAAAATTTTTCAAAGTTGCTTAAAATATCAAAATGGCAAAATAGCATGAAGCGCTCGTTTCATAGAATCATTCGGGCGAAGCCCACAGCTTCGATGGCATTTGAGCGATCCCGTCTGGCATGAAGGAAAAAATTCCAATTTTCTCGGTCCACGAGCATTCACCAGTGTCCGGCTTCATGAGTTTATGAACAATGTGTTACGGAAACATAGATATTGTAACATATTCTTGTAACACATTCATCGAAGTGTTCCAGAAAAATTTGATAGTGACACAAAACAATGTGTTACTGACTAGGTTTGTAACACAATGCGTTTGTTTTATGAAAATGTGTTACTAACGATGATTATAGTAACACAAAATTAATGTTACAAGTAAAATGTTACAAAAGTGGCACTATATTGTAACACATAAGCGGAACATTTAAAATGTGCGAGAAATACGTACATTACAGTAGCACAAAAAAAATGTTGCAACTAAAGTGTTACAAAGAAACAAATATATGTTGACCTATAAATTCATGGCAGATAAGAAGATCGCACTAGGTATCATCATGGATGATAGACAATCACATCGTCATCCTAAATGATACCTAAGCAACAAGTAGGCGCTTAAAAAGGTTGTATAGATGCTAAAGCCTACTTTCAAACTATTCGCTCAACATGCTATGGATGGAGTGATATTACAAGAGAAAAATGTATGATAGGGAAAACTAAAAAATAAAAAACTACCTAAAATTAAATTGGAGAATATTACAATTCTTATGATTCTATTGGTTGAACCCACTACTTATCTCGACTCTACAACCATATAAAGTGATGTAAAATTTAATATTTTTGGTCATTAAGAATACCAATCATATTATAACTCATTTTCATATGATTTTGCTTTCTATATTCAAAATCCAAGTGAAAACATTTCTTCGTTCTGAGTCTAACAAAAAGCCTTGCAAAGAAATACATTCCCTTTGCTTCTTTTGAGTACTGAGAAAAGAAAAATTGTCTTATCTTTTCAACTCAGTCGCAATCCCACCTCTAACATTTATTCTTGTATAACCACAATCCATCCTTGAATTTCAAATGAAATATTCTTCAACTACATACTTTTCTGATCTACTAGGTCAACCAACCTTACTTGGTTATTTAAAAAAATACAATAAATACCAGCAGACATGGTAGCAAAGCAGTGTAGTTAAATCAAATAAGTAATCATCATACAGTACGTGAACATAGACAATGTTCTAAAATGCCAAAAAAGGCCACAAAAGAAGGTATCTATGTACACCTTATGAACAATGTTTGAAGCAATTTTTAAAAAATGCCTTCACAACAGAATTAGGCGATATGGAAACCCCATCGAAGGTGTGTTTGAGGTGATATCTAGAATAGGACGAAGCATCATTATCATCATTTTACATATAACATATGAATTCATAGAGAGTTTGAGAATTAAAAATCAGTCATATATGCTCTCCAACTTCTTCACCAAGCATCCAGCATACTCTGGCTATGTAACAAGATGACTAGGGGCGCCACAAACAATAGTAACCTGCAATACTAGAAAAAGAAAAATAATCTTAGAATGTTGCTATACTATATTCAGAAAAATGATAAAGGATCTAAAACCAAGACAATTTCAATATACGTTGCATCAGACTTATTATAAATAATTATGTTAATATAGTTGTAGTGACTGACCTGAATTGAAGCTAGAATCTGTATCAACACTGGAAAATTGCTTCTAATGCTTCTCTTGTCCAGTCATACACCCATTGAATCCTATAATAAAGAAACATGGTTAAGGATCCTAATGTTATTGTGGTGTGTAAAGCATATATAGAACTTTGCCAAAACTCGCTATCATTTGATACTCCATGTGTGCTGGTCCTCTTGACATCTTCCCTTTTTAACCAATAAGATACTTGCTCTAGCACCGATCTTCCAATAAATAATTTCATTTCAAATGCAACACTTGCAAATGGCTTAAGTGTTCGATATTTAGGAAAAACTTCGAATTACTTTGAAAGGAAGAAAAGACAACCTCACTACTAGATGTTATTTAGAAAGATAGTTGTATTTTGGATATAAACAAATGGCTAACTAAATTACCCTCCCTCCCTCCTCCACCTCCCCTCCCTCCAATTAATTAAATGTGATTGGAATAATCTTGCGATACTTTTGCTGCAAGCCGTGAGAATATCAATTGTTTCCCCTACCCAAAACAGATAGAATTATAGCACATCCATTAAAGAAACATAACTGAATCCAAAGATCCATCTTCTCCGCTTCTTTTTTGCTTCTTTTTTGCACTCTGTCTTGTAATTTCACCAATCTTACCTATGTGGCATATCAATTGTTTCACTAGTAAGGCAAAGTACACATGAGAGTTCAGAAGTTTTAGACTGACTAAAAATCCAAATGAACACCTTTCATCCATATAGGTAAATAATATGCCAATGTAAGATCCATAGAAACGATCTAGAGTAGAACCGAAAGACTTCTAGGTAACCAGTTAATCTAGATAAGCCCTAGTACATCTAGACCGAGAGGTGGAGACAAAGAGATAAAGAGAGAGGTGTTGGTGTTGAACCTGAGCCCTCGGAGGGAGTCGCGGATGAACTGGAGCCGGCCATCTCAGGTTCGGTGATGGAGGCAGCACACGGGCAGCGACGGTTGGTGAGGAGAGGCGACGCAGTGGAGACGGTGATGCAGTGCAGTGGCGACGGCGAAGTCAGTGGAGCTTCCCGTCGCTGGCTGCGCGCCCTCTCAGATTGGTCTAGGGTTTGTCGGTGGGGTTTGCGGCTCATGATGAACCTCGTACCTCGAGCCGCCGGCCCCCACCACTTTATATAGCGCAGTGCAACGGGGGCCCACCAACCATGTAGGGTTGGGCGCCACCGATCAGGACGCGTGACCAAGGCCCAATAGGTCGTTGGGCTTATTGGCTGAGAGATCAATCTAACATTCTCCCCCTTGATCTCACACTATTACTTTTATCTTTAAACTTTAAACTTCAATCCTTTTATCCTTACTCATTTCTTCACAGATGATGCATAGAGCATGTTTCATCGTCACGGTCAATCGCCGATAGATTTAACAGCTACAATGCACGTCTCTGATCTGAAATAGTTACTTTAACTTTTGGGCCCTTTATAGTCCAGGAATCATAGACTTTCCCTTAAACCTATGCTGGCTATATGTTTTCTAAACACGTTGGGTGGTAAGCCTTTTGTAAGCGGATCCGCGAGCATCTTTTCGGTACTTATATGCTCAAGACTTATCATTTGATCCCGGACTTTATCCTTCACAACATAATACTTTATGTCAATGTTTTTGGCAGCACCACTTGACCTATTGTTGTGAGCATACTGTACTGCTGGATTATTATCGCAGTATAACTTCAGTGGTCTATTAATGTCGTCAACCACCTTCAAACCGGGTATGAACTTCTTTAGCCAGTTCACATGCCCTGTTGCCTCATAACACGCTACAAACTCAGCATACATTGTGGACGATGTAGTGACGGTTTGCTTTGAGCTTTTCCATAAAATAGCTCCCCCAGCGAGAGTGAACACATATCCAGACGTGGATTTTCTATTATCTCCCGCATAATCAGAATCTGAATATCCCACTATATGGAGTGAATCATATCTTCTATACGTCATCATGAGGCCTTTCATTCCTTGCAAATAACGTAAGACTTTCTTTACCAATTTCCAGTGTTCTATTCCAGGATTGCTCTGGAATCTGCCAAGTAACCCGGTAACAAATGCCAAGTCAGGGCACGTGCATACTTGAACATATTGCAAGCTTCCGACAACTGAAGCATATGGAACCACTTTTATTTGATCGATCTCATATTGGTTCCTGGGGCATTGAAAATCCCCATATCTGTCGCCCTTGACTATAGGAGCTGGTGAGGGACTACATTTGTGCATACTGAAATTCTTTAAGACTTTTTCTATGTATGCTTTTTATGATAGTCCTAATACCCCTTTACTTCTATCTCGGTGAATCTCGGTCCCTAGAACGAACGAAGCTTCACCAAGATCTTTCATATCAAATTTTGAGGACAAAAACTTCTTTGTTTCTAGTAGTAGACTGATATCACTACTAGCAAGTAAGATCATCCACATACAGGACAAGGAAGATAAATTTCCCATTCTTAAACTTTGCGTAGACACAATTGTCCTCAACATTATCTTTAAACCCAAAATTCTTTATTGTCTGATCAAACTTCAAGTACCACTGTCTTGAAGCTTGTTTTAATCCATAAATGGATTTCTTTAGGCGGCATCCCAAATGTTCTTTTCCTTCCATGACAAAACCTTTCGGTTGTGCCATGTAAATATTTTCCTCTAAGTCTCCATTGAGAAATGCCATCTTTACATCCATCTGATGTAATTCTAAATCGTAATGTGCCACTAATGCCATTATGATTCTGAAGGAATTCTTACATGAGACTGGAGAAAAGGTCTCAGTGTAATCAATCCATTCTCTTTGTGTAAAGCCTTTTGCCATAAGTCAAGCTTTATATCTCTCTATATTCCCTTGAGAGTCAAGTTTTGTTTTGTAGACCCATTTATAGCCTACTGTTTTGGCTCCTTTAGGAATTATCTCCAAATCCCAAACTTTATTTGCATTCATTGATCTCATTTCATCTTCCATGGCCTCAAGCCACTTTGATGAATGATCACTTTTCATGGCTTCTTCAAATGAGGTGGGATCATCCTCCATTTAAAATTCTTCAGTGTTGTACACTTCATAATCAGCAGGAATAGCTGATTTTCTAACTCTTTGAGACCTTCTAGGGGCCTCCTCATTTGGCACATTTTCTGTTTGAGGCTGTTGTTGCTCCCCCTCATGTGTGGCAATAGTTTCTATAGGATCCTAAGGAACAGGTTCCCCATCATCACTCATTGTTGCCACAGGCAGGATAACAATAGGTGCTGGCACCACATTGTCTTGTACTGTCAGTGCAGCAACAGCAGGTAGTGAGAAAAATGGCTCATGAATTATCGGAGTGGGTGCATACACCCGCTTCTCTTCAAGGTCAATTTCTCGAGCTACCATGCTCCCCCTAATCATTTCATCCTCTAGGAAGACAGCATGTCTCGTTTCCACAAACTTTGTATGTCTGTTAGGACAGTAGAAACGAAAACCTTTTGACTTTTCTGGGTAGCCAATGAAATAGCAACTCACTGTTTTGGGATCTAGCTTCCCAATGTTTGGGTTAAAAACTTTAGCCTCAGTAGGGCTCCCCCACACACGCAAGTGGTTAAGTGAGGGTACTCTTCCTGTCCACAACTCATACGGTGTTTTGGGCACCGACTTACTTGGTACTCTATTGAGAATATGAATTGCGGTTTTTAACGCCTCCATCCACAGACTCATCGGTAAAGTGGAGTAACTTATCATACTACGCACCATATCCATCAGGGTACGGTTACGCCTTTTAGCTACTCCATTCTGCTGAGGTTCGCCCGGTGTTGAATACTGGGCGACTATACCATTCTCCTGTAAGAACCTTGCAAAAGGTCTAGGAACTTGTCCATATGGGATATGCCGACCGTAGTACTCTCCCCCACGGTCAGACCTGACTATCTTAATCTTAAAATCATGTTGATTTTCAACTTCTGCTTTAAATATTTTGAATTTATCCAACGCTTCTGTTATTTCTTTAATTGGATAAATGTAGCCAAAACGAGAGTAATCGTCTGTGAATATTATGAATGAATCATAACCATCCACACTTTTCACAGGAAAAGGACCACATATATCTGTGTGAATAATCTGTAGAATTCCTGCGCTTCGTTTGGCATCTTTCTTAATTTTCTTTACATATTTTCCTTTTATGCAATCTCTACATTGTTCTAAATCTGAGAGCTCTAATGGAGGAAGAATATCATTCTTAACTAGTCTTTCTATTCTCCGCCTCAAAATATGGCATAAACGACAGTGCCGTAATTTTGACAACGCATCGTGAGCTCTCTTTCGTTTTCTGTTTGCATTGTTTGATGAGGATACATTCTCATTCACATCACATACGGAATTCACATTTTCACGAAGTGATAACAAATAAAGGTCGTCTTGTCGGAAGGCAAGACCAATACATCTATTATTAAACAATATCTTACATTTGCCATTTCTAAAATGGCAATCATAACTATCATGGTCCAACTTTGATACACTAATCAAGTTTCTTTGCAAAGAAGGTACATAAAGAACATCTCTAAGAAAAAGTATGAAGCCATCAGCAAGCTCTAGCGGAAGATCGCCAACGGCCTCAACATCTGCTTGTACTCCATTTGCGACTTTAATGAAACTTTCGCTTCTTTGCAAAGTTCTCATCGAACGGAATCCCTGTAATGAATTAGCAACATAAATAGTTGCACCTGAATCAATCCACCAAGTAGATTTTGAAAACTTTACATACAAGGATTCATTTACGAACGTAATAATGTTCTCACCTTTATTTTTCATAATCATCTTTAAGAAATCGGGACAATTCTTCTTATAATGTCCCGTCTTCTTACAGTAGAGACAGTGGTCTTTATCTACTGGGAATTGCTTGTTCTGAGACTGTTGCATGGGACCCTTTCCAGATGACTTGGAGGAAGAGCTGTTATTATAGTTATTTTTCTTATCTTTTAGGTAGTTGATAGTACCACCCTGTGAAACTTTTATTCTTTCCTCCTCCTGCACACACATGGTTATGAGCTTTTCTAAATCCTATTTTTAGGCTGTATGTTGTAATTAACAACAAAGGTGTCAAATTCTTTGGGCAAAGAAGCAAAAATCAAATGAATAAGAAATTCATCCTTGAGTGCCAAATCCATTGGTTTGAGCTTAGATGCCAGATTGCTCATTCTCAGTATGTGCTCTCTAATGCCACTGCCGCCACCAGAGTACCTTTCTATAACCAGCTACTTGATTAGCTGGGTTGCATATGTCTTTGAAGAGCCAGTGAATTGACTCTTTATTCTTTCTAGGTACTCTATGACCGTGTCATAATCTGGAATTGGGCCCACTATTGCAGGCTCAATTGTATTCTTTATCACAACCAAACATTTCTTATTGGCTGTGACCCACTTTCTATTTTCAAGGTCAAAAGACATCTTTACGAGAGCAAAGTCCCACTCTCTGTTCTGCCATGCAGTATCAGTCTCATCTGTCTCCCTCACCGGTGCCACAGGTTCTTTGGGACACGGTGTGGTGACAACCTAGTCCACCTCAGCGAGGATGAAAGCCAGGTCTATCTTTTTCTTCCACTTAATATAGTTATCACCTTTTAGAGTGGGGATCTCTTTGATACAACTCATCAAGTCGTATCCTCCTACAAACACAATTCAAATAGTGTGAGAACACAAATAATAACAACAACAATTGCATACCTTAGTTTAACGTTGGTCAAAATTAAAACATACAATTGTTTTATACATTAAATCTATATCACCGTTGGGCAGAAATAGATATAATGCATAACAAAAAACTATAATAACATCAATATTATAATATTGCTATTAATCAATGTTGGTCAGAATAATAACAACATTATAATAACTGTAAAAATTTTCTATGTTTCAAAATTAAATTCTCCCGTTGGTTCGAATTTAATAATGAAAACAACAATTTTTAAGTACGTAGCGGAAACTTTAATAAATATTTTAATTCTATTTTCCAGAAGCAACTTTACTATTTACTAAACAAAAAATGTCGTTGGATAAATTTTGTACAAAAAATTATCATAAAAATTCAATTCTTATTCATCAAATTGTTTTCTAGAAAATAAAAAACTGTGACTGTACTATTTGTTTGGCCATTTCGGCCCGATAACGCGCGCTGCGGCCCAGCAGAGCCCACAGCCGGCTCGCGCTCGCGCCGCCTCCGCGCCTAGGCCACAACCTGGGCCTGGGCCGCGAATTCCTTTCCCCGCCTGGGCTCAATGTGGCCCGACCATCTCCGTCCGTTCATCCAGATCGGACGGTTGAGCGCACAGCTCGGGGCATCAAAACCTCGACCGGCCGCGCCTCCCCCAAAACCTAGTTTCATTTCTCTCTTCCCCTTCTCTCTCTTCGCGCCGCGCACCAGAGCCACAGCGGAGCCGGCCATGGCGGCCGAAAGGAAAAGAAAGGGATGGCGCCGCTGCCGGACCCCTCACCGGCGCGCGAGCTCGCCCTAGGCTGAGCTCGCCGCCGTCGAGCGGTCTGGGCGATGGCGCCGCGCCGTAGCCAAAAGTCGACAAGCGGCGGATCCATGCACTGTTGCTGCACGGTGTCCAAGACAGCCGACGGTGATGGGGAAGGAGGTCCAGGTAGGTCCTCACCACACCCTTTTAGGGTTAGGGTTAGGTTCTTTTGGATCCGAATCGTATTCGAACCCCACTTTTCTTTTCATTCGGTTTTCGTTGCTGTTGGCTCGGCTATCTCTCCCGCGCGTCGAGGCGGCGCGGTCCCCTTCCCGCACCATGGCGGTGATGACGGCGGGAGAGGACCCGAGTAGGATCCCTTCCCCTCCATCCTTTCTCTGTTCATGCTAGGGTTAGGGTTTTGATTTTGGATTCTTTTCCGATTTGAAATCGGTTCTCTTTCTTTCCTTTTCCCGAACTCTCTAGAGTTAGGGTTAGGTTTTCTTCATCCGAACCTTCATCTTTTCTCAGATCCGAAGGGATCGAGGTTAGGGTTCAACCGAACCCTTTGTCGGCCGAAGCCCCTTTCTACATTCTAGATCCACACTGGATTTCTACCTAAACCGTGGCTCTGGTACCAATGTAAGATCCATAGAAATGATCTAGAGTAGAACCGAGGGACTTTTAGGTAACTAGTTAATCTAGATAAGCCCTAGTACATCTAGACCGAGAGGTGGAGACAGAGAGATAAAGAGAGAGGTGTTGGTGTTGAACCTGAGCCCTCGGAGGGAGTTGCGGATGAACTGGAGCCGGCCATCTCAGGTTCGGTGATGGAGGCAGCACACGAGCAGCGACGGTCGGTGAGGAGAGGCGACGCAGTGGAGACGGTGATGCAGTGCAGTGGCGACGGTGAAGTCATTGGAGCTTCCCGTCGCTGGCTGCGCGCCCTCTCAGATCGGTCTAGGGTTTGTCGGTGGGGTTTGCGGCTCACGGTGAACCTCGTACCTCGAGCCGCCGGCCCCCACTACTTTATATAGCGCAGTGCGACGGGGGCCCACCAACCATGTAGGGTTGGGCGCCCCCGATTAGAGCGCGTGACCAAGGTCTAATAGGCCGTTGGGCTTATTGGCTAAGAGATCAATCTAACAGCCATAACCTTAGGTTAGTCATTAACCATTGGGCTATCTAATTAATTGCATCCATCTTGACTTTAAAATTAAATTCGCAGCCATGAATAGACCCTTATGTGCACTGTTAGACTGACCTAATATTTACAGTTCAGATAGTGTCAAAAGTCAAAAGCGCCGGCTCTCCTTCCAAAGACAACTGCAGAGAACAATTAATTTACTGTACGTACAGAGAGGGAGATGAAGGGTAGAAGGAAACCTGACTTCCTCTGTGTTTGTGTTTATGCCAACACGGAGGTCTCGTTTAGATGCTAAAAAAATTTCAAATTGATAAATAGTACTATTTTCGTCTTATTTAACAAATATTATCTAATCATGGATTAACTAGGCTCAAAAGATTCATCTCGTGATTTCCAACTAAACTGTGTAATTAGTTATTTTTTTACCTATATTTAATACTTCATGCAAGCGGCTAAAAATTGATGTGATGGAGAAAGAGTGAAAAAACTTGGAATTTTGGTGGCATCTAAACAAGGCGCGATTACCTGCCCAATTTGTGATCACCACGCCTGCACACTAGACGAGAAGACAATTAGAGCAGCAAAGATATTTAATTCAAAAAGAGAGGGACAAAGGTGTAGGGATAGAAAGGGAAGAACGATCTGTTTCCTCTATTTTTGCCTTCACGGCAAAACACCCTTTATCTGCCGTTGATTGAATCTCTAAGGTTTACGACCATGGCAGCATACCAGCACAACAGAGAAGCAAAATAGATTGAATCGGAGGAGGAAGAAAAGCTTTCAGGAAGGAACAGTTTAGAGGCTGTGATTTTAGGGGCTAGTGGCGTAGAGATTGGATTGGACGTGGCTGCATAGGAGAAGGATTTCTGTTCGCGCGCCAAGATTTCCTCCGTCCAACAAAATTCGTGACTCCATCTCTTGTTCCCGCGGGGATAGCTTTATATCCGAAATTATCCCCATTTATATTATCCAAATCATATAGCACTTATATATTTATCGTTGGCTGTAATTAGATTTGGGTTGTAGTCCTCCTGGTACTGTGCGCTCAAGGTTATATATGATTGTCTTGAGTTCAATACCAAGTTACTTTATGTTTTTTTTTCATTTTTCTAGACAAACTTAGATGTTTAGGTTGAATCCTCTGTGCCTTGTTAAATTTTAGTAGAAGAAAGTCATTTTATAAATAGGGATCAAGATATGAGTATAAATATTAAAATTAATAATCCCTCCTTTTTAAATTGTAAGTCGATCCGACTTTTCTAGATACATAGCTTCTATTACGTACCTAGATATAAATTATGTATAGAAACATAGTAACGACTTACATTTTGGAATATAAAGAATACTATTTTCCATGTTCTTATCTTTTAAATAGATTTAATTGATATATTATTAATATTACAAAGTTAATCCACCTTGTAAGCATTACGTGCTAATGGTACGGTGAAAAAAATATTTTTCAGCTAAGACATACTCTAAGACCCCATTTGGAACATGAAAATTTTTCATGTTTCCTTTTTCTATAAAAATTAGTTAATTAATATGAAATTTATAATATTTCCTATAAAATTTCTGCTTGATGAAAATTAAAAGAATTTATTTTCCTTAAAATTATGCTCAAACGTGCGGTACACTCTTGGATTCATCATGTTTTCTCCCACGCCAAACTAATTTGATCTGTACATCCTCGCACAAAAAAATTGATCCATATGTGTTTCAGCTATGTGCGCACCTAGTTTCGGAAACAGCGGAAGATGGATTGAAAAAATAAAGGATCGCAGAATTTCCAAACGCAAACACGTACGATTAAAAAAGAGCGGCATGGGAGAGGCCGTGTCAAAGCTAGTTCCCCCTCATATTTCCTCAAATCCATTTCCCCAAATTGAACGTGTCAAAGGAGTAGACTTACCACTAGATTATGTTGGATTTTATGTTGGTCCATGCATAGTAAAATCTTTATATTTAAATGAACTATTAATAAAATTAGGAAATGATAAAAAACAGACTAAGAAAGTGTAAAAATAGCTAAAAAAAAGGAATTGGTTGGACTTGAACTAACGACCCTTCTTTCTTGAAGGGCTTGACTTACCAGTCCACTATGTTGGTATTTGAGATTGTTCATGCAAACAGGGTTCTTTGTATGTGAAATTAACTATTAAAACTATTGGAAAATGAAAAAAGATAAAAAATTATGACTATGGAATTTGGAACTTAGACCCACCGCTCACGCACCAAGCATAGCTACCACCACACCATCTAGATGTTGGTGTTTACTTTCAGAGTAAATGTTTTGTATAATAAGTCAACCATGGAAATATAGTAAAATTCATATAATCATATCTAAATTGGATAGAAATTGTTCAAACTTGCATGACAATATGTACTTTTTGTGTATAGTCACTCAAAAAAACAAATATAACAAATCATATTACACATTCCTCACAAATGAATACATCTGGGAATGGGTGCTAGGGTTATGAACTTATAATCATGGAATCAACTCGATCATCAGATTATAAGTTCATTCCATACCGGACCAGATCGTGCACATTCTTAACATAGTAATATGTAACTGTATGCATCATGGAGATAGATGAAAATTTCAATTGTTGTGTAGGGATAATTCGACCTTCTACCTCTAGGTTACCACAAAATAACTCTAATAATGCCTAAAAGTGGTCTAAAAATCTAGGAATTTGCATGGAATCATGTTTTTTTTATGTATATGCTTGCTGTAAAATTTCAAATGATTTTAATAGAGAGAGTTTATACATAGTACACAAAATGGATACACTTTACACCTAATTTAATTTAACTCAAGTCAATCTTTGAAGCTTGCACGCCTCATATCAAGTTTGAACTTGTATGAACCTCAAATTTTGACAAAACCTAACATTTACTACAAGTTAAGAAAATACGAGGTTTCGGAAATTTTGAAAATGATTCACTATTTTCTCTAGTTTAAATGAATTTATGTGTGTCTACCTAAACAAATTCTAAATTGAACCGTGTGTACCCCTAATAAGGTTCAAAAAAGTTACGTAGAAATATATTTGGTGTATAATTATTGAAAAATTTAAATGATTTTAACAAAGTGGTACTGCACATTATTTACAAATGGATATATCTCCCACATAGTAGAAGTAATATGTAAATGTGTGAGGGATGTGTCTATTTGTGAACAATATTGACTCCCACTTCATTAACACACAAACTAAAATCTTTATGGAAAGGTTATGGGTCCAAAATATGTTGTCATGCTAGCCGTAAAATTTCCTAACTATATTTAGATATTTTAGCAATTATTTTGTGGAATTACCATAGATAATCATAGTAATATCTATATTTCCTTAGAAAATTATGCAAACTTGTATATGAAATAGGATTATGGGGTACAATCACTCCAAAAAATTTCAAGCAATTTTAACAAAGAGGTACTACTCATTGTTCATAAAAAGATATATCTCTCACGTATAAAAATATAGACTACCACTTTATTAAAATATAAAAATTAAAATTTTGACAAAAAGCTTATGGGCCTAAAATATGTTGCCATGCCAGTCCATAGAATTTCCTAACCATATTGAGATGTTATTATAATTATTTTGTGAAACTACAATAAAATGATCCTAATAATACCTACGTTTAATTAGAGGGCTTTTACGGGCAGATTTTATTTTCGTGGACATGAGTTTGGGATGGTAAAACCCAGCGGGTTTGTGCCGTTGCCATATCTCCGCTCCTTCTCACGTCGGCAGTGCTGTAAAAAAAATACCGGTTGGGCAAAAAAAGAAAAGGAGAAAAGAAAACTAAACAGTCCGTTCACTGGACACAAGGCCATGCGCGGGACGAAAAAATTTGATCCACCAAAAACGCGCCTAAAGCTCGCGCCCAATCTTGGGCTAAATTCGCTGGACCTGAGACTCACTTCTCTGCGTTAGGGTTCTTTCATTTTCCAATCGGCCGCCAGCCCGCACCCCGCCGCAACTGCTTCCGGCGCCGCGCTTCCGTCTGAGTGGCCCGACCACCGCCGGCGCCGTCCATTGGTCCTCCTCCTCGACTCTGTGAAGCTGTGCCCCTACTCTCCACGAAGGTGAAAAGACTAGAGATTGGGAGCGAGCCTGTGTGCCGCGCACCGCCCGTCGCGGCCGCGGCGAGCAACCTGTGCTGCACCGGCGCCGGCTGCAGTGACGCCTCTCCAACCTCCGACCGTGCCATCCCCAAGTTACTACTACATTCTCTTCCCCCCACTCCCTCCAGTGACTGGATTTAAAGTTTTTAGACGGATATGCATTTCCTTTCTTGGAAATTTTCAATGTGCGTGATTCTCCAATCTCCATGTTCGGTGTTGTGCTCAGTAGCTTTGCTAATGTAAATTGTTGCCTATCCTGTACTTGAAAAACAACAGCTCGTTTGTCCAAAAACAGCAAATGCTCACTAGAAATAGAAATATATATGTCTACACTAGCATCGTCAATCTCAAAATACCAGCTCGCATACATAGAGTAGATGTGATTTGTGAATTTCTATCCCAACGTTCGCATGGAAATTGTATAAAAAATGTTTTTCATGTAATTTTAGTTCGTGATTTGTATACAAATTCTGATTTGTAAGCACTTTCTGAAAATTTGCAATTGCAGGATGACATCTGCCGCATCGAATCCTTCTGTTTTCCACTAGCAAACCCATGAACCTAAAGAGGAATTCTAGTGATATTCGGTGCAAGTATGGAGTCACTCACAACTACATACTGGGCTGCTAAAATTTGCATGACTGGCTAATCTTCATGTCTTATGTTGCCTATGAGTTTTGAGTTTAATTGTCTTCGTTGTTGCTGTGAGAATTCAGAATTGAGAACTAGGCGTCTTGACATCATTTACCTGTGAGAACAAGTGTTTTTACTTATGAACTAAGTGACAGTGCCTCTTTGGTCTGTAGTCTCATGTTGTGATGACCAATGATAATTAGACATCACTTGTCAATTGTTTTGTATTATTATCTATTATGTATTCATGTGCTACTATATGTTCAGGTATCGATAAGGTACTGTTGTACTGATCTGAAAATTTGTTAAAGTAGCTATAAGTTATGAGTACAGTATGTTTTCAACTACTCCATTGTCATGCTATTGTAGCAGCATCAAGCTAACATTTGCCTTTTGATTTGGTGCTTGACATGTTGGAGTGAGACATATTTTGCAGCAGGGAAGTAATCACGACCTTCTTTGTGTACTTAATTATTTTAACTTATTCCTTGTGGCTTGCTTGTGGTCAATGAGTAGTTCAGCAGTAGTATATCCAGTTCATGGCTGTGCTTTCAGGTTGGCAAAAGGTCGTGCAGTGTGGCAGCACAATAGCTAAGTACTTTTCACCTTGATTAATGCAGATTTTCATCTTGCATGCTTTTGATATAGTGAGCTTGATAATTATTTTCACATGTTTAACTAGATCTCTTATTAGTAAGATTATTTGTGAATTGCTTAATCTGTGCTTATTGCCATTCAATTTGTTGGATTTGGGGGATGAATGGATGATTCAACTTCAAGTGACCATCAATTTCTGAAGTGTGAAATTATGTTTTGACCGAATTATTGTCATATTTCTTGCATGCAGAAGTGCAACGCTATGGCATACTCGATAGCTATGAAAGGTATAAACTGCAATGTGCTCCTTTTTCTGTTGTTTGGTGTCTTTGTTTTCATGGAATTCAAGAGTTATTACTTCAAATGTTTTTCTTCTCTGAAAATTAACTAGTATGCACTTTCTATACAATTGTCTGAATTGCAATGTGGTGATCAATGATGCACTGTTTATTATTTCTGGACAGTCCATAAGTTTACCTTTAGTCTCTTCACTTGATATAAGTTGTGCGTGCTCCATAACTGATAGTGGGGGGGTATAACCCCAGGTACCCACGGCAGGGGAGGTCCAGCCCATAAGATCAAGGCTTACGGTGCTCGGCGTGCACCGCAAGGCAATCAGAAGATATCATGGCGATGAAGGAAGATCTGTTTAGATATGATAGATATCGCATTCCTTGTAAATACTTATCATATAGCCGAATAGATCTAGACCTAAACCGATCTGTAACCCTACCCTCTAAACTATATAAGGCGGGTAGGGACCCCCTGTTATGACGGGCATCTCCTACAGCGGGCAAAGGCCCTCTAGTGGCTAAATTGCCGTACACAGTGGAGGGCTCATGGCCAGGCGCGTCCAGGAGTCTATCTATTATTAGTAAAATTATTATTATTATTAGGGAGTTATTTCTATTTTTAGATAAAGGGATATAAATAGCTTGTAAGACTTTCACGGGAGATCAAGCAGAAACAATTATTGTTTCCGGCTTCCTCAGGGAGCCGGGAGAAACCCTAGCCGCCTTCTTCCTTCTTCCTTCCATAAACAGTACCGTGGCACTGTAGCGATGGTACTGTAGCGCCACCGCCCTCTGCCTTCTCGCGCCTGCGCAGCCACGGCGCCTCCGCGCCGTCTTCCTCGCTCGCTCAAGCCTCGACTTCCCTCCTCCCACTCATACAACCTGAGATCAATCCCCGGTAGGACTAGGGTTCCTTTCACCTTGGTATCAGGGAATTCCAGGACGATGTCCACGACTCCACAGTCCACCAGCGCCCTCATCCCACAGGTTCCCACCGTCCCGCTGCCGGCCGCATCCTCCGAAATCTCGCAGTTATCCGACACCGTCCTCACCCTGGAGGGTTTGGCCGGTGTGGTCGACCAATTCGGTAGCAACATGGATCAGATCAGCCGCAACGTGGACGTCCTCAGCCGCAACATGGCTGCCATGCAACAATCTTTGGCGAGTCTTCTTCCGCCCCCCCCTCCGCCCACCTCGCAGCCGCCACCACCACCGCCCGCGCCTACTACGTCTCCCGAATGTCCCTTGCACTTTTAGTTGCTTCGGGCGGCCTTTGAAGCCTAGTGGGCCAGCCTTAAAACCCTCGGTGATAACCCTTTTAGGGGCGGCCTGGACCGTCGTGCGGTGGGGTGGCATGATTCGTTGAAGGATCGGGAGATACGTAGATAGCTACAAAGAAAACAGAATGGACACAAGAGAAGAGAAATATGACATAGCTGGTAACGCGACAGTCGATGCTGTTCCATTAGCACCTTGCTGATCCCTCACCCGGTTCTCCTGCCCCATCTGTCCCATCCTCGCCTTGCTCGGGGGCCTTCTACAGCGGTCCTTCTTCTGAAAGGTCAACAGGTGGTTAGCTCGGTCGATCCTTAGGTGCAGTCGAGCTATTACTAGGATGGCTCGGGTTATGGGAGACAGCTATAGAAATAAGTGAAGCAAGAGGGTCAGGAAGATGGGACTTATCTTAGTTTTTGTTGTTGGAGAGGTAGATCGGCGAAGGAGGTCAGTAGGCGGGCCGTGGCTCAGAAGATGACACCTCTGGGTGGATAGCTTGGCGATGGCCTTCCCTCATGGGGAAAGGTCAAAACTCACCTCGATCGGGTCAACCACTTCTGGGGGCTGAGCGCCTAGATGGTGGGGCTAGCCGAGCCACCGCTACGCTAGGAGTGTTGGCCGCCTTGCTGATGCTCGGTCGATCGAGCACCGCCGCTGCCTTGATTGCTTCCTCCACTGGTACCCTTTCTATGTCATGGCGTGGGCCATTGAGACCACAGGGGGCGATGAGTGCAGTTGGTTAGGTTACGTGGTCTTGCTCGTAGTAGTAGGCTTGCTCGAAGTACGTGTAATTGGGGATGGCCATGAACTTGGCAAAGCACGGTCGACCGAGGAGGTCGTGGTAGACGTCGGGGAAGTTGACCACCTCGAAGGTGAGTGGCTCCTTATGGAAGTTGTCCGACTGGTCAAAGGTGACATTAAGCCGGATGTGCTCGAGGGGCATGGCTTCCTTTCCCGGCATGATCTCGTAGAACGGCGCCTTGCTGGGGCATAGGCTATTTTGAGGGAGGCCCATCTTGTCGAGGGTGCTGGTGTAGAGTATGTTGAGGCCGCTGCCTCCATCCATCAGCACCTTGTGAGGCACACGGTGCCCACGATCAAGCTGACCACGAGCGGGTAGCGCCCCTGATGAGGGATGCGATCGGGGTGATCTTCTTGGTCAAAGGTGATGGCCATCTGGGACCATCGGAGCCACGTTGGGGCAGCAAGAGTGTGAATAGTGTTCACCTCTCGCTCGGTGATGCGGTGCTATTGGCAGATTTCATATGCCTAGGAGCCCCCGAAGATCATAGGGCAACGCTCGGCCTCTGGGAACTCATTGTCTTCTTGGGCATCGCTCATTGGGTTATCAGCCTTTGGGGTAGGCTTCTGGGCCTTGCCCTATTGGCCGAGGGTGCTATGGATGTAGCCCTTCATGGTAGCACAATCCTTGAGGAGATGCTTCTCTTGCCCCCCATGGAAGGGGCAGGGGGCCTCGAGCGCCTTCTCAAAGTGCTCTGGGCATGCGCCACACCCATGGGGCTGAGGTCTAGCAGCACGATTGGTCGTAGCCACCATCTCCTCCCCGCAATGCTTCTGGTCCTTGCTGCACTTGTCACGACATCATTGGGATGAGGTAGGATCATCGCCGTTGTCGCCACCACTAATGTGGTTGGCAGCCTTGGCTTTCCCACTAAAGTTGGTCTGGATCGCTTCCTCACCGGTGGCATACTAGGTGGCGACATCTAGGAGCTCCCACGTTGTGCATGGGGTCATGTGGCCAAGCATGTGGACAAGTGCCTCACTAGTCGTGCCGTAGATGAAGGCATTGATCACATTGGCATCGATGATGTTGGGGAGCTCATTGTGCTTCTTGGAGAAGCACTAAATGTACTCCCGGAGGGTCTCGTTAGCCCTCCGCTTACAGTTGTGGAGGTCCCAAGAGTTCTCTAGGTGGGTGTAGGTACCCTGGAAGTGGTAGATGAAGATAGAGCGGAGATCGCCCCAACAGCGGATGCTACCGGGCTCGAGCTGCTTGAGCCAAGCTCTAGTCGAGCTTGACATGAGCAAGGGAAGGTACTAGAAGGCAAAGTTGTCGTCTGACCCCCCGGCCTTCATGGCTAGGCGATAGTCCTCCAGCCAAAAGTCTGGGCTGGTCTCATCGGCGTACTTAGAGATGTGCATCGGCGGTCGAAATTGCCTAGAGTAGGGAGCCTCCCGGATTGCTGCCCTAAATGTAGGGGACCAAAGTGATCTAGGGCAACGCATCCACCTTGGCGCTCAACGGTATGAGACTGCGCCTGAGTGTGGCGTCTAGCCTCGATGGTGTCATGGACATCGCGGTTGTCACTGATTTGATGGCGCGCAGAGGGGCACTGAGGAGAATGGCCGTGCCTTCACTCCTGTCGAGGCTTAGTGTCCTATGTCCACAGCCGGTCAAAGCTATTATTGGAGGTGTCACTGCTGCTTCCTCCTATTAGTGGGGCATGAGCGTCAGAGCGGTCCTTGTTGGTGGTGGTCGTCTTCTAGGATGGTCAGGAGAGTGCAGCGTGGCGCTGGGGGCTACTCTTGGCCTGCTACTCGAGGGCAACATGGAGGAGCCGCTTTGCCTCGTTCAGCCACTCATTGGTCTTTAGGTCCGGCGTGTTGGAGATGTCTTCTAGGCGGTAGGCAGCAGCCGCCATGTTGTACGCCATGTGGGGGAAGTGGAGGCCGCTGGGAGCCCCTGTGCGAGCATCGTCGTCGTCGTCGAGAGGGTACGCGGCTTGTTGCCATGCATAGTCCTACCTTTGGCGCTTGAGCTCTACCTCGATGGCCTCCATGTCCACCTGCCGAGCTTGCAAGCGGTCCAACTTCTCCTAAAGGTAGGCCACGCGGCTGCAGGGACTCTGGTCCAGCAGTGTGAGCCCGAGTGCCTCCATGGCAGGATCATCGCCGTCGATGTGGTAGTACATGCGCGATGGGGCATTGTAGTCGATGTCATCAAAGTAGTACTCTGGGCAGTTCTTGAGAGGATCTCAAGGAAGGCGCGGAGCGAGGGGACATCGGTCCCTACTGCGCTAGAGAGGACGACACTCTGTGGTGCCTCGCGACTGATTAGGTGCTCTAGCTCCAGTTGAAAGGATGTTGTCACATTTTGTATCCCGAAAGGTAGGTCTGAGAGGTAGTACCAGAAGTGGTCAGGTGGCGGGAGTGCCTCACCAGTGGCGATCTGGTGGTGAACATTGGCCAGCATGTAGAACATCTAGCGATGGTCTGACATGGTGGGGTTTGGGTCCAGACCACGCCAGATCTGGTGGACCAGAACCTCGAGATCTGCTCCTAGAAGTCCTGGCGGAGGGGGCGACGCCAAGGGCTCATTGCCTGTCGGCGCGGCCTCATGGAGTGGACAAAGCTCACCGTAGTAGTCGGCGACGTAGGTCAGGCTCCCAAAGTTGAGGACCTAGCCCGGAGCGAAGGCGCCGGCCATGATGGAGAACTCGCCGGGGAAGCAGACACCGCCATCTAGGGTGGTGCCCCTTGCTTCGGCAATGAGGCGGGTGGCTCTAGCCACCGTAGAGACAAAATCACACTTGACGCTGCCCCCTACCTAGTGCGCTAGCTATCTTGGGGTTGAAACCATGGCAAGCATTGTTGTTCGAGTCAGTGTCAGAGTATGGGTCTCCGGTGGCTTGGGTGGGCTTAGGCACACAAGAATCACGTAGAGAAGACGCAACGGTTTATCCTGGTTCAGGCCAATTCGGTCCCTATGTCCAGCAGCTAATGATTCTTATACTCAAGAGCACCCAAAATCAGGGGGTTACAACAGAGCGTAGAGAGAGATTTGGTAGGGGGTAGGTCGGTGCTAATTCTAAGGTTGCCTCACCACTGGTGGAGCCTTCCCCCTCGTCGGAGAGGAGGAAGACGATGGGATGCGGAGGAGGAGCTCTCGGTGTCCCTCTTCGGGTTGCCTTGCTCACTGGGTGGAGCGGAGGCGGTTAGAATGGAATGGAGTGTCTAGTGATCGATCTGGGATCCTCTCCCCTCCTAGGTCCGACCTTATCCCTTATATAACGAGATAGGCCAGGTACATTGTGGTTTTGGAGAACTAGTCTATGATCTACATGCGTCGGAGTCTAGGAGGGTCTTCTAGCGGTGTGCCCTAGACCGTGGAGGTGCCTTGGTGCTAAAGAAGCCTTGGGCATTGTCCAACTGTTCTGTTTTGACACTCTCCATGTCAGGCTATGACGGCTTGGACTAGCCTCCCCTAGGTGGACCCTCTGGAGTCTTCTTGGTGGCAAAGGAGGTTGGCTCCAGGGGCTAACGTGTGGGCCCAAAGCCCCGAGCCCCTAGAAGGCTAAGGGAAAGCTTTGTCTTCTTGTGTCACGCCCCGGACATGACCTTATTAGGGGAGCAGTTGGTAGGGCCACGCCTAGGGAGTGGTGCCAGGGAGCCCCCAAGCATTGGTAGCCTAGATCTTGTCTTCTTATGCTCGGGCCTTGGCTGGCGTCGCTAGCTGGGCCTGGATGCACCGTAGATCGAGTGCCTGGGGCTCGGGCGAGCCCTTGAGCCCCAAGCGACGGTCGTGGCCAAGTCAGGCTTGGTCGTGCCTCTTTGCCAGAGGATGCATGTGAGCGTGCTGATAGGCATAGCCCCTGAGTGATCCTGAAGGGGTTGGTCGGGGGTCTTCTTCGGTCGGGAACCATCGGACCCGAGGCTTAACATACCCATATGTTCGGATCTTGTCAATCGGCCTCGAGGAACTCGGCGTCATCCTCTAGGGTAGCATCCACTAGCTCGCCGGCCTTTTGGGCTAGCTTCTACGCCTTGCCCTGCTGGCCGAGCATGCCATGGATGTAGCCCCTGATGGTGCGCAATCCTTGAGGAGGTGCTTTGTTGACCCCCATAGAATGGGCAAGGGGCTTCGAGTGCCTTCTCGAAGTGCTCGGGGCGCTCGGCATGCCTGTGGGGCTGAGGACTGGCGACGTAGTCAGCCACGGCCACCATCTCCTTCCCACGTCGCTTCTGGTCCTTATTCCTCTTGTCGCGGCAACGCTAGGATGAAGTAGGGTCGTCGGTGCCATCCCCACCGCTAAGGTGGCAGGCGGCCTTGGCCGTGCCGCTGAAGTTGGCCTGGACGGCCTCCTCGCCGATGGTGTATTGTGTGGCAACATCCAGGATCTCCCACATCATGCGCAAGGTCTCGTGGTTGAGCGTGTGGATGAGCGCTTCGTAGGTCATGCCGTAGATGAAGGCATTGATCATGTTAGCGTTGGTGATGTTGGGGAGCTCATTGTGCCACTTGGAGAAGCACTGGATGTACTCCTAGAGGGTCTCGTCGGCCCTCTACCTACAGTTGTGGAGGTCCCATGAGTTCCTAGGCCGAGTGTACATACCCTCGAGCCAATGGTCCGGGTTTGTCTTGCCATCGTACTTAGAGATGTGTGTCAGCAGCCGAAATCAACTAGGGTAGGGGGCCACCTAGATCGCCACCCCAAACGCCTGGGGGCTAAAGTGATACGGGGCGCTGCCCCCTGCCTCTCGCTCTAGAGTGTGGACTGCGCCTAGCCTCGATGGTGTCACAGACATCACAGCCGGCGTCGACCCAGTGATACATGGGGGGCTACCATGGGGAAAGCTCGCGCCTTCGCTCCTGACGGGGCTTGGCACCCCTGGTCCGTGGACGGCCGGAGCTACTACTGGAGGAGTCACTGTTGCTTCCACCCATTGGTAGGGTGTGCACGTCAGAGCGATACCCATTGGTGATAGCCGTCGACTGGGATGGTCTGGTGCGATGCCGGGAAGCAGAGCTCTCGACCTGCTGCTCGAGGGGCGACGTGGAGAAGTTGCCTCGCCTCGTGTAGCCTCTCGTTAGTCTTCGGGTCCGGTGTGTCGGAGATGTCCTCCAGCCGGCAAGCGGTGGACGCCATGTTGTAGCCCACTTAGGGGAAGCGCAGGGTGCTAGGAGCCCCGTGTGGGCATCATCGTCGTTGCCACGCAAAGTCCTGCCTTTGGCACTCAAGCTCTACCTCGACGGCCTTTAGGTCCACTTGCAGAGCCTGGAGGCGAGCGTCTTTCTCTCAAAGGTAGTTCGCGCGGCTGTGGGGACTCTGGTCCAGTGGTGTGAGCTCATGCGCCTCCTCGACGGGAATCTCGCCATCGATGTGGTAGCACATGCGCGGCGGGGTGTAGCAGTAGATGTCGTCGGAGTCGTACTCCGGATCATTCCCCAAGAGGATCTCGAGGAAGGTGCATAGCGAGGAGACGTCGGCCCCCATGATGCCAGAGAGGATGGCGCTCCATGGCGCCTCACGGCTGACGAGGTGCTCCAGCTCCAACTGGAAGGATCTATTTAATAGATGCCACATCAAGGCAAAGTTTGGTGGCCAGATACTTACAACTGTGGGCATCGATCCAAATGAATGCATCTCACAATTGCAATTGGTATCGTTGAGGTGGAATCCCTAGAGACAAGGAAGTAGTTCCTGCAAACTCCGAAAAATGACCTTGTCATTGAAGTGGAATGGAATAGAGAGGGAAGACTTGGGATTCACCGTAAAATTTACCAATGTTTTCAGGTCGTCTAGTCGAACCTAGTCGCTATAGGACTGACCAGGCGACTAATCATGATTAGTCGTCGACCAGGCCGATTAGTCGAGCCTAGTCGACCCTGGTCGTCCATATAATCGTCCTATGCATCAGGACATATACATACTATATATATACCTATATGTACTATATAGTGTACACAATATAGCAAGCATCAAGACTACATTAGTGTTTAGCAAGTGACTTACTTGTGGGAGTTGTTTTCTTGCCTTTTCTTCACTGTCCAACTGTCCCAAACTCCATTCCTTTGCTGACTTGTTGCTGGAAGCCTGCAATACCAAAGAACACCATAATTAGCAACACTAATGTAGTCTTGATCTTGAGTTATTGACACATATCAATAGCAGCACTGCTGCAGTAGCAAATATCTAGCAGAGGGCCGGCCACCTGCTGAAGCAGAGGGCGGCGGGAGGAGATGGCAGGCGGCGGGAGCAGACACCTGAGAAGAGGGCTGAGCGACCAGGCACCTGCAGGAACAGAGGGCGGGCGGGCGCAGAGCCGCAGATGGCCAGCCACCGCGGAGCAGAGGGCGAGCGGACTGGCGCAGATGGCCGCCGGCGGGAGCAGGATGCAGAGGGCTGGGCGGCTGGCCACCGCGGGAGCAGAGGGCGGGCGGGACCGCCGGAGCAGAGGGCCGCCGGCAGGAGCAGGCTGCAGGGGCGCCGGCCACCGGCGGAGCAGAGGGCGGGCGCGACTCGCGAGTCGCGAGCACAGGGCCGACGGCGGCTGTTAATTTCCCGTGAAATTTTTGTCGCTACTAGCCAAAACCCCTTATCCCTCCCACGCTCGCGCGCGCCCGTGACCCGCGCGCCCGTGACCCCGCGCGCGCGCGCTCACGCAGCTGCGTTTTCGCACTTTGGCGCGCTCGCCCAGTGGCCCGCGCGCGGCAGCAAAAAAAAAAACAGCCAAAACTAGTCGTCCCACCCCTAATCGGACAACTAATCGCGATTAGGCGATGATTAGTCGGACGACCAGGCCCCTAATCGAGCTAATCGGGTCGAGGTCCCTAATCGAGCACCTAGGACCGATTAGGACGATTAATCGCGATTAATCGGACGACTTGAAATCATTGAAATTTACCTAGCCACCAGTGCACACATGATCCTCACATGCTCTCTCTTCCACGCTGTACGTTGACAATGCCTGTCACGTCGTATCTAATTGCTTGGCGAAGGGGTATGAACTTACAGTGAACTAAGAACGTTTATATACCCAAAAATATACTTCGAGAGTATATACACCCCCAAAGTTAATGGATCTGGTGCTTTTTACTTTTTTCTACCCTTTTGTTTTGTTATGGGATGGTAATATAGTTTTGTTTTACTTGACACTACTATGCTTTATTTTACGGCCACATGGTTTTGGTTGTTAAGGTACTCTCCTAACTTTTTCTAAGAAAAGTAAAATTCTCTATGCCATTTCTCCTCTCACAAAAGAGCCCTTTTACTAATTTATTTAAATTTAAAAGAACTTCTAATTTGCCGAACAAGAACAAAATATGCTGAATGTTCTAGAAACCCCTTACCCCGTCTGTCTCCAAATCCCTCCCTCCCTCTCACTCCTGCAGTCCGGGTGTATAAAACCGCGTAACCTCATCTCTAAAATCCGCTCTCGCTCCAAATCCTCCGCCTCGTCCGTCGTTCCCCGCACCTTATCCTCTCGACTTTACAGCACCTGCTCTCAGCTTCTCCCTATCTCAATGGCATCCGCGAATGCCATCTCCACCGCCTCCCTCATCTCGCCCCTCTCGCAGGTCAGCTCCTCTCCGTCGTCCAGCTTTCTAGCTTTTCCGCTCTGCGATTTCCTGGACAACTGTTTTTTGGTTCCTCCATTGCGGTTCCTCGGCCGGCGAAGGCCATCCCAATTGCGGTCTCTCGCCCAATTTGGGGCCTTTCTTGTTCGTTGAATTGTGGTTTCCTGATTAATTATGTGCTTCCTGTCTTTCCAATATGTAATATTATTTCTTGTTGGTGGCAAGCAGGGCAGGGCGACGAGGGCCAGGTATGGCCGGTCACAGCGGTTCGTGGTGCGTGCGGAAGCCAAAGACATCGCCTTTGACCAAAAATCCAGGGCAGCGTTGCAGGCCGGCGTCGAGAAGCTCGCAAACGCCGTCGGTGTCACCCTCGGGCCACGAGGTAGTCAACGCCTACCGCCTTGCTGCTACAGCCCATGCTGTCTGTTCGATGCTCAGCTGTGTTTCGTCACGGCTGCTCATAAAGAATCAATTGCATTTCCTCTCTAGTTTCTAGAATTACAACTGGCACTAACTCGTCCCAGGTCTGTCCCCGAGAAATTGGAAGCCACTGATTTGGCGCAACTTAACTAACTGATGCAACTACTATTGTAGTACAGTAGGTCTAGATAAACTTGATTGGTGCATTGATTGCTAAAAGACATTGTTTCAAGAATTCCAGGAACATATTGTGCTGTAGAATAGAGACAAAAGATGGTTCTCTTCATTTTCATTCACAGTGCACGTACAAACACAGTTCTCCAATCAAGAGCTCCTCTCTGAAATTGAATTAGCTCTTCCATTCTTCTTATTTTACATTTTTAATAATTTCGTAAATCTGATCTGCATTTCCAGTTTTCCTAAAATCTTCCGTTTCCAAAAAAAAAAAGTTTCCAAAGACATGTCTGAAAAGCAAAACACCATTAATCATCAATATAATGTTTTCACAGGGAGGAATGTGGTGCTTGATGAGTATGGCAGCCCCAAAGTTGTGAATGATGGAGTCACTATTGCCCGGGCTATTGAGCTGTATGATCCAATGGAAAATGCTGGTGCAGCATTGATTCGTGAGGTGCTTTCCTTTTCTTTCTTTCGTTTAATGAACATGTGGTGTCATCATGTTATTTGAGGATTCTGAATAACAAAGTCGTGTTCTCCACTTCTCTGTTGTTAAAGGTTGCTAGCAAGACCAATGATTCTGCTGGTGATGGCACTACAACTGCTTCCGTCCTTGCTCGTGAAATCATCAAGCTTGGCCTTCTAAGTGTAACGTCTGGTGCAAATCCTGTGTCACTTAAGAAGGGAATAGACAAAACTGTGCAGGGTCTAATTCAGGAGCTTGAGAATAAGGCTAGACCAGTCAAGGGTGGTGGTGATATCAAAGGTGATTCTTTTATTTTCATGTTAGACTGCTCATCATTTATTTATTTTCACTTCGCAATGTAAATTTGTAACAAAATGTGTATTCAAAACATAATTAATGTCTAATTTGGAGCTGTTCTGTTTTACAGCCGTTGCATCTATCTCTGCTGGCAATGATGAATTTATCGGATCCATGATTGCTGAAGCAATTGACAAAGTGGGGCCTGATGGTGTTCTATCAATTGAATCCTCCTCTTCTTTTGAGACTACCGTTGAAGTTGAAGAAGGAATGGAGGTTTGTAGGGAACTCAGCTTGTACAGTTCTTGCATCTATATGTATGAAGTAGAAGCTTCTGATTTATAACATCAAAATGGCAATGCATATTTACATATACTATCACATGTTCTCAAGTTTTCTTGAATATTGCAGATTGACCGCGGTTATATTTCCCCACAATTTGTGACAAACCTCGAGAAATCTATTGTGGAGTTTGAGAATGCTAAGGTTCTTATTACTGATCAGAAGATTACAAGCATAAAGGAAATTCTTCCGATTTTGGAGAAGACCACACAGCTGAGAGCCCCTTTGTTCATTATTGCTGAGGACATTACTGGTGAAGCTTTGGCGACTCTTGTTGTTAACAAGCTTCGAGGAATTCTCAATGTTGCAGCGATTAAGGCTCCAAGCTTTGGTGAGCGGCGGAAGGCTGTACTTCAGGACATTGCCATTGTCACAGGTTTGTCTTGCAACCGACCATAATATTACATATTGTCATCATTCTCTAATGCAGTTGCATTTATTTTGGCTGATAAAAGTATTGTAGTATGATTTCTGCAATATATTTATGCATTAAAAGTATACATATCGTGCTTCATTCTCTGAGTAATGCTGTAACAAATAAAAATAAAGATATTATTTTATTTTTCTATATAATTTGTACAAGGGCCTTGCCTTTTTCTCAATACATCCAATAGATCTTTAGTTTCATCAGCTTGCTATAGCTTCTTCCTAATATTGAACAAAACTGGGTGAGAATGCTAAATGACCACACCGTCAGAGGGCTATGTTAGTTGTGTGGATGCCAATTGAGATTGCATGGTTTCATGGATCACATTCTTCATCATGAATGTCAAACTTCGTACAAGCATCTGATGCGAAAACATGATAGAATTAGAAGTTAAGCTCACCATCTCTCAGTGTTAGAATTACATATAGTCAATTATTCATTGTCATGCTAGCAAATTGTTAAAATTTGTTACTTAGCTCCATTACTCCACTTGAAGCCCTGAACCCTAAATATTGAAGATTTCAATAGAAGTGACAGCCTGCAAGAGAAACAATGGTTCATTGTGTGTACTTGCATCAATCATGATGTTTCAGATTACTGAACATTATTTCAACTCCTGGCAAGTGAATGCTGGACTACCTAAATGGTATCCTCAAAGTTGGTTCAGATTATTTGCTTATGCTAGACGTTTTGGTTATCAAGGCCCTTTGTTTTAAAATTTGATAATAATTGGCCATTTATTTCTCAGTTTCATTTCGCTTATATCATGTAATTTCACTTTCAGGTGCTGAGTTCCTAGCAAAAGATCTTGGTTTGTTGGTTGAAAATGCTACAGAGGAACAACTTGGTACAGCAAGGAAAGTCACGATACATCAGACTACAACAACCCTCATAGCAGATGCAGCCACTAAAGATGAGATCCAAGCGAGGGTTGCACAGCTAAAGAAGGAGCTTGCTGAGACTGATTCAGTTTATGATACTGAGAAATTGGCTGAGAGAATTGCTAAGCTTGCTGGTGGTGTTGCTGTTATCAAGGTTGGAGCTGCAACTGAGACTGAGCTTGAGGACCGCCAGCTAAGAATTGAGGATGCAAAAAATGCCACTTTTGCAGCTATAGAGGAGGGCATTGTTCCTGGAGGTGGAACGGCATACGTGCACCTATCTACCATTGTCCCTTCGATCAAAGAAAAAATTGAGGACCCTGATGAGCGCCTTGGTGCTGATATTATTCAAAAGGTAACTTGGCTAGCATATTTATAAACTGATCAGTGCCTATGCAGTTAGATGGTATGAATTGTATTTGCCAGAGGTCCAATCTCATTAATATGTTTATGTGTGCTGGTAAAATGTGACTAGGTCCTATCATATAGGATGTGCGTTGCTATGTTTGTGAGTAGATATATACCATCATAGTGTGTGTTGCTGGCATTGGAATTTATTTAGATAATTCAGACTAGTTCTTGTCGCAGCAGACACATATACTGGATCCTGTAGAGCTATAAATCATATTTTTACCCTATCTTATCTACTTGTGCAGGCATTGGTAGCACCTGCTTCATTGATCGCACACAATGCTGGAGTAGAGGGCGAAGTGGTTGTTGAGAAGATCAAGGACAGTGTGTGGGAGGTGGGCTACAATGCAATGACAGACAAGTACGAGAACCTGATTGAGGCCGGTGTGATCGACCCTGCTAAGGTGACTAGGTGTGCACTCCAGAATGCGGCCTCAGTAGCTGGAATGGTCCTAACCACACAGGCAATTGTTGTTGAGAAGCCAAAGCCGAAGCCTCAAGCGGCAGAGGCAGCAGAGGGAAGCCTTGCCGTGTAAATTTTAACATTCTTGAGGCGGCTGTCTAGACGGTTGAGATCAGTTGAAAGGGTAGAACTTTGGTTTGAGAATTTTGGTTCAGGTCCACTGAAAGGTGTAGAGTAGGGTTGCCATTTTGCAGATGAAGAGTAATTTTACTCTGGTCTGAACTTGTCCAAATCAGAGAAATTTGCATCACCATTTTTCAAATACGTTCATGGCGATGATTGATTGTGCAGGTAGAGTATATTTTTAGTTCGTCTAACTTTTATGTTTGTCTAACTTCAATCCAACTACAAAAACAAGTAAGTTTGACATCTCAACCATCAATACTGTTCCATTTTAACCTCTCAGCTTGGTTTTGGTGTTGCGCAATCTCCGTTGACTGCATATAGGATCATTTTACTTAAGATTGTGTCTATTGAATAGTCGAATGATTAGTGGCTTCAGTAAACCGATTTTCCAGCCATCAGAGCTGTTGACACGCAGGTGTGCGGTGTGCCATTACCCGAACACCTTGCATGTAGCCTGTTGCGGCGAGTGACCGGCGCTTACAGCAGACCCAAAGTTCTGAGTGACACCAGATTCACATGCATACTTTATTTTATTTATTGAGTTGATATAGCAGAATTGTCTAATTTATAAGAGCTCAAGGTCTCAAGTACGTTATATGTAAATCTTATGGATTTATAGCAACTGCGTAAAATCATATAATTCCAGTCATCTATGGAGGCCCATGGAGGATATCAATATCATTACCGTTACATCTCAGAATGAGACAGAGGAAGTACAACAAATAATATTACATCAGGAACTTCTGTCCTCCCAATTTTGACAGTTTCCACTTCCTGCCCTCAATAGGAGCTTCTCAGGAATTCTAGTGGATTGAAAAAGTGCAGCTTTCAAAGGAGAACTTATCTTCCAAAATGAGTTTATAATTTCTGTCAACTTCACCTCCCAACGCAATGGTGAATCTTGGGTTCTCACTTCAATTTATGCTTCGTACACACGAGAAGGAAAACTTGAATTTTTAGAGTGGTTCCAGAACATCCACATGCCACAGAAAAAGTTTACTGGCTTGTTGTAGGTGATTTTATCTTGATTAGAAAACCAGAGGACAAAAACAAAGAGGGAGCGATATCACTGAAATGTTTCTTTTTAATGAGGCTATAAGTAACTTAGGCATGGTAGAACTACCCCTCATTTGCAGACAGTACACACCAAGAAGCAAACCTCCCCCCTCCTTGAAAGGTTAGATTGATTTTTCACTTCACCAGCTGGACACTCAAGTACCCAAACACTTTGGTGAAGTCACTAGTCATGAAAATCTTTGATCACTGGCCCTGCATTATAGAAATCAAGACCAAAATTCCAAAGGGGAAGCTGTTTAGATTTGAGAATTTCTGGTTTGAGCATGAAAACTTCGAAGGCCATGTCCAACAAGCTTGGTCAATGTCAGTAACCCAGCAAGACCCAGCAAGAAGAATCACAACAAAATTCATAAATCTCAGAAAATTCATCAAGTTGTGGCGGTCCAACGTTTACTCCCTGAACCAGGTAATACAGAAAGTCAAATCAGTCATTTACTTGTTGGAGACCCTAGGACTGCTAAGAGACCTCAGTCTACCTGAGTGGAATTTTGGAAAAACTCTGTGTGGCAAGCTGTGTCTCCTTAAAATGCAAAAAAGATATTGGAAACAAAGAGAAAAGATTACATGGATTAAGGAAGGAGATGCTGGGACAAAAATCTTCCTTGCCCATGCCACAATGAGGCACATAAGAAACACAATCTCCTTATGCAACGATCAAGGCATGGCCTTACAAGACATGGACAAAAAGCATATATGATTTGGGAATCCTTAAAGTCAAGATTAGACTCCTCAGAATCTGAAGACATGCTTTTTAACCTAAATGAGTTGCTAGTTCAGCACTTAGACCTCTCTAGACTGGAAGTAAACTTCACTAAGGAGGAAATTGATGGTATAATTGCAGAGCTACCCTCAGATAAGTCCCCTGGACCAGATGGTTTTAACAATGAGTTCATAAAAAGATGCTAGTCCTTCTTTGCTCAAGACTTCTATTACTTGTGTGAAGCTTTTTGTTCAGACAACATTTGCACAAGAAGTATTAACAACTCATTTATTACCTTGATATCTAAGACTGAGGGTCCTTCAAGAATAAATGACTACATGCTCATCTCTCTTTTGAATTCTTCAATGAAGATCATCACCAAGATCCTGTGGCCAAAAGGCAAAGTCTACAAGGAGTCATAACGGCATTGTACACAAAAACCAATATAGCTTCATCAAGAAAAGAACAATACAAGATTGCCTGGCTTGGGCCCTAGAATACCTACATATCTGCCATAAATCTAAGAAAGAACAGGTAATCATCAAGTTGAACTTTGAGAAGGCATTTGACAAGATTGAGCATACTGCAATCATTCAAATTATGGTTAATCTGGGTTTTGGCCAAAACTAGATAAGTTGGATGAAGTCTATTCTCAGCTCTGGCACCTCTTCAGTCCTACTAAATGGTGTTCCAGCCTTCCAGGGGAAAACATTCACTGCAAAATTGGACTTAGGCAAGGTGACCCCCATTCTCCCCTTATTTTTGTGTTGGCAGCTGATATTCTCCAATCCATCATCAACAAAGTCTAAGGAAAGAGTAATCCTAAGCCTACCCTTGGATTTGCAACACTCTACTGATTATCCAATAGTCCAATACGTTGATGACACCTTGATCATCATGGAAGCCTCTGCAAGACAACTCATCACCCTAAAAGGCCTTCTTTAGTCTTTTGGAACCTCTACTGGACTAAAAGTTAATTACTCCAAATCGATGATGGTGCCAATTAATTTATCAAAATAAAAGTTTAACCACTTGGCAAAGAACCTTTAATTTGTAGAAAGGTAGTCTTCCCTTTACAAACTTGGGGCTTTCCCTTGGCCTGATAAAGCCCAAGGTAGTTGATTTTCTCCCCTCTGGTAAACAAATGTAAGAGGAGACTCATATCTACATCAACTTTTCTCAATCAGGCAGGAAGATTGCAACTCACCTACTCTCTGATCAGTGCTATGCCAACTTTTGTATTGTGTGCCTTCAAGCTTCAAAACACAGTGCTTGATCAAAATGAAAAATATAGGAAAACAATGCCTATGACGAGGAGCTGATCTAAACTATAAAAAGCTAGCAAAGGCAGCCTGGCCCATGGTTTGTAGATCCAAGAATGAAGGAGGCTTGGGTGCTTTGAATTTGAGAACATAGAATGAAACTCTGCTACTGAAGTTCATTCATAAATTCCTTAATAGAGAGGACCTCCTATGTGTTAATCTGGTCTGGGGGAGACATTATCAAAATGGGAGCTGCCAAATAATTTGAATTGAGGCGCCTTCTGGTGGGGAGACATTACCAAGCTTTTAGACAAATACAAGGGCATGGCCAAAGTCAACATCCAAGATGGAAGAACCTGCTTGGTTTGGGAAGACATGTGGAATGGAATGATACCAAAGCCCAACTTCCCTGAACTTTACTTATATTCTAAAAAGAAAAGCATCACCTTTGTAGAAGCAAAGTCGTCACCAAATCTACATAGCCTTTTATACTTGCCCTTAGTCTATGGAAGCATTCTCCCAGCTCACGCAACTCAAAAACCTCCTTGATACTACCTAGGTATCTAAAGATTCTGACTCTTGGCTCTATATGTGGGGAAACATGCAACTTCTCTTCAACAAGGCATACATACATTTGAGTGGTATTGTGTCATCCAACCTGCCTTCAGATGGCTCTAGAAAAGGTCTTGTCAAAACAAGCACCATGTTTCCTTTTGGCTTCTCCTAAAGGATAGGTTAAGCACTAGAGGGATTCTAAGGCAGAGAAATATGGAACTTGAAAGTTACACTTGTGTCCTCTGCAATGAGCGAGTGGAGGAGATTGTGGAGCATCTCTTCGTAAGCTTCCTAACAAGAGTCAAACATAGGGGTAATGCTAAGCCAAAGGGAGAAAGAACTACCCACCGACAGATCCCTCTAGGTCGCTTGGGGGCTTATACCCATCAGGTACCGCTCAACGTGATACCCTCTAGACAAAAGTTGGGTAGAGCCCGAGAACACCCACAAACTTTGCTCGGGGCTCGGGGGGCTTACCAAGGCCTCGGGGTCCCGATCGATGGCAACCCAAGCCTAACTCTAGCTCGACTCCAGCCCGAGCTAGCGCTCGGACCAGCGCCTGGCGCCCCGAGCATCAGCCAACCCGCCAAGCTTCCCAGGCCTCAGCAGCCTTGGGGGCTCCACGATGCCAACCCGTTCAATTGGTGCAAGGCGTTGTCGGCCGCTCCCTCGGTAGGGTCATGCAGATGGCGTGATATAATATGACAAATCGCCTTACAGGCTCTAGTGCTAGATTCCCAGGTCAGCTCATCAGCCCCCCCAAGCCGGGGTGCCTTCACCGCAAAGGAAGCCTAGAGAAGGCTTACCCGGTGGAGGCCGAACCACAGGAGACAACACCTGACGGTCAAGAGTTAGGGGCCCAACGACGTCAGGCGGTGCACCGCAGCTCCCCTGACTCCACGACAACGCCAAAGGTCCATCCACACCGTAGCATCGCCCGCCTGGACCTCAGCACACGAAGATCATAGACCATAGCCCCCAAATCGCCTTGTACTCGACCGTCCTTAGGATATAAGGGCAAGTTCAGCTCCCATAGACAGGGGGCTGAGCAATCCGAGTTCGGTCAAACCAACTGAGAGGAACTACATAGTGTTTCTTCCTCGGCAACCCAGCAAGAGAGAGGAGTATTTCCCTTACTCACCGGGGAAGAAAACTCATCACTAACGAGCCGTTGGATAGCACTGAGCGATCCCTTACCAAACTCTCTTTCTCTTCCGTTGTAACCCTCCAATTTGGGTGCTCCTAAATACGAAGAACTACTCACTGCTGGACGTAGGGCCCCAACGGCCTGAACCGGGATACATCGTCGTGTCTCCTCTTGTGTTTTTGAGTACCCGACCTACCGGAGACCCACACTTCTGACATCTGACGAACAACGATGCCTGTCGCGGTGACGAACCCATGACACTTCCCTTTTTACAAAGGTCTTCTAGCAGTAGTCCATCCATCTAAGAACCAATCAAAATTTAGACCCCTTCCCCAATTTAGAGTACTAAGAGTTCAGATTAATCAGCCTTTCTTAATAGAGATCATCATGTTGCTTTGTTGGCCCCTCTAGATGGGCAAAAATAACCAGATTTTCAAGTAGATTCCTGTCCCTATCCAACGATGCAAATTCATCTTTTTAAGTGAGTTGCATGCGCTGCTATACCAT
>NW_027097014.1:0-120000 GCF_019320115.1 Miscanthus floridulus
GGGATTTTTGAAACCGACAGAATAATTACAAATTTTATGTGTGTTCTGAGAAACACGCATAGAAAAAATCAACACGCACAGAAGTATTCGAGTTTCCAGTAGTGTTTGTAATATCTAGATGGAATATTTGCAATGTACGTCCAAAACAGTTAAAACACTTGCAACATACGTACGAAACACTAGGAAAACACGTGTGTAGCCATTATTGCAAAACATATGTAACCTCCAGATGAAATACTTGCAACATACGTATGAAACACCTGAAAGACTTGGAACATACGCTTGTAACATGCATGTATATGCAACATCTAGATCTACTTTTGCAACATTTAGATAAAACATTTGCAACATACGTATGAAAATAGATGAAACATTTCAAACATACACTTGAAACACCATTGCAACATGTACAACATCCCGATCTATTTTTGCAACATCGAATATAAAACACTTGCAATATGTCTATAAAACTTTTGAAACACTTGGAACATACGCTTGCAACATGTGGTTTCAGCGCAACATCTCCTTGCTGCTTGGGAGAATAGAAGCTCGTCGACGTGTGGAGTTTGCCGGTGTAGAGCTCGTCGGTGACGCAGAGATCGCCGCTCCAGTGGAGAAGGACGCGGCAGGTCCGGTGGAGAAGGCCGCGGCGGGTCTCCACACTGTGCGGGTGGAGCGCGAGCTATGCGCGGTGTAAGCTCACCCGTGAGCTGTGTGTGGGCGAGCTTGATCCCGGACGTCGTGAGCTGCGCGCGGCCGAGATCCACCCTAACCACGGTGAACTGGGGCAGGCGAAGCGTGAGATGTATGCGACCGGGCTCCATTCGGGCTGTCATGAGCTGCACGCGAGTGAGCTCCACCCCTGGCCGGGCGAGCTGGGCAAGCGGAGCACAAGAAGTGCGCATGCGGCCTCCACCCCGGCCGGTCACCACGAGCTGCGCGGGTGGAGCGCTACGAGCTGTGCGCTGGTCGAACTCCGCTGCGGTGTTTTTTTTTTTTTGAGAAACTGCGGTGTTCAGAGAGTTAGGCGAGTGGATGGTAGGGGATCGTTTGGGCGTGCGTCGCGGCCCACGAACGTGAGCATCGGACGGACAGATGCTCCGAGGAGAGCATTACCGAATCAGAATTCTAGCGGGGGTATGGATTTGAGCACAGCTCATCTACTGATAATAGGCCCAGCTCATAGGGTGTGCTGTCACATGATTCAATCCACGCTCACTCATGGAGGCCTCCAAGCCCAAAGTGGATATGGATCTCCAAACGGTCCTAGGATTAGGAGTACAGTTTCCAGCACGAGTGCACGACCTATAGAGACCACAAAGTTAAAAAAAAAAAAGTAGCCATTCACGTCCGGTACGTCACTACTGGAAACAGCAACATTGCCGAGGGCAAAAGACTTTGCCGAGGGCCTGATTTCGGGCACTCGGCAAATCCTTTCTTTGCCGAGGGCCGCCCTCGGCGAAGCTTAGCCCTCGGCAACGGCTCGTTCGCCGAGGGCCGGACCCTCGGCAATCAACGGCCCACGGCAAAGGCCCACCTTTGCCGAGGGCCGGGCCCTCGGCACAGTACCGCCTCTCGGCGACCTCGGCCGAGCGTGACGGCGGCACCGGCCGTCAGCCTTTGCCGAGGGCTCGGCGTTAGGCCCTCGGCAAAGAATTTGGAAATAAAAAAATAAAACTCTTTGCCGAGGGCCCGTTGTACAGGCCGTCGGCAAATATTTTGAACGGGATGGCGCCGGCGGAAATAAAAAGAAAACATCTTTGCCGAGGGCCTTGGATGTTGGCCCTCAGCAAAGAAATTAAATAAAAAAATAAAAAAATCTTTGCCGAGGCCTCTGGATCTAGGCCCTCGGCAAAGAGGGGACCCCATATAAAAAAGGGAACGGCCGGGCGGGCGGCCTTATCCCAAGCCGCGCCCGCCCGAGCCGCCACTCGCCCGCCGCCGCCGCCGCCGCGCACGCCACGGCGCGCTCGGCCGCCGCGCGGACGCCGCCGCCGCGCAGGCCGCCGCGCGCTCGCCCGCCGCCGCCGCCCCTCCCCCGCCGCCCCCCGTTTCCTCTTCTCCTGTCGTCTCGCCCCGTCGCCTGCCCACGGCCCGCCGCCGCCCCGGCCGCGTCCTCCGCCGTCGTCGCCCGGAAGGTTCGGTGCCTCTGCTCCCTCCCCAGTCTCTTCTTTACAAAATCACCTTGATTTCGCAATCTTGACCTGAAACCTTGAAATGTTGTTATTGCGCATCATTGTATTGCTTTTGCATGGATTAGTCTTTGTTGCTAGTGAACTGATGATTATTTCTGCATAACTGATCCGTAAAGGGACGTTTGAAATGATTCTACTACAAAGCTTAGCAAAATCTGAATAACAACATTTATGCTCGCTATTAAGTATGAATGGAATTAACTCCTATAGGAAGAGAAAAGTGTAATGTGCTTACTTACAGCCCGGAAAATTTAGGATTTACTGGTTCGGTACTTTTTTGCAGTTGCACTTGTTTTATTCACTGTCTAAGCGGGTCATGTTTTGAAGCAATTACTTGGGCATGCAATGCAGGTGGTTCTGGATAACGGCCTCGTCTGGACGACCTTGCCGTCACCTTCACTTCCCCGTCCCTCGGTCGAGTAGAAGGTAAAACCATGGGTTGTCGGCCATCGCGCCGTTTTTTGATGTGGATGGCCTTCGTGCCTCCCATTGTTGATGTGTCGGCCTTTGTGCCGTGAATGTGGGTGTTGGCCATCGAGCCGATTTTTTTTTGCAGGTTTTGGAAACCTCCCCGTACAGGGGAGGTTCTGCCGAAATTTTTAATTTATACCCTTTTTTTTGCAGAGCAGAGGACGTCAAAGGAGCTTCAGAGTAGTCGATCGTCCTCGTCGGCGCTGCGACTCTCCACTGCCCCGACTCGCCACTGCCCCGCTACCCTGTCTCCACCGCCACCTTAGGTATAAACAACCTCTACTCCTGTATCTTTATCGTAGACTGCGTAAACCAGTTAGGCGTCTCCCGTCCGAAAGAGATACGGTTGGAGGCATGCAGATCACTGTGTGTATCTGACCGTATCTGTTTCGGATTGTCCACGTTTTTTGGACAGCCCGCGTATGCGTAGATGAGGTCAGTTTTCATGCTCCGCTCCGATCCGAGCCAGAATAACATCCAGGGCCTCGCTGATCGTGTGGCGCATGCAGCCTGTAGGAAGTATGTCACCGACATGTTTCACGAGGCGCGCGTCCAGGCCCACATAGACTACTACGCGTCGGCTCGTAGAATGACAGTCACCAAGAGGGAGGCTCGACAGATGACGCTGACCCAGGAGCAGTACCTTGAGGTACATGAATAACATTGATATTGTTTTGTTTTTGAATTAAATATGTTCAATTTCATCTTCATATATGTCAAACACTCGTTGACTTGTAGGTGATTCCCTGGTGGTGCCGAGCGCATGCCGACGCCTGGACAATGATCGTGGCTAGGTGGTTCACGCCGGCCTACATAGAGAAGCACGAGTCTCAGCGGGCACTGCGTATGCTCAGGCCAGCTGCCACTCACCATCAAGGCAGCAGGAGTCTCCCCGGATTCAAATCGGCATATGTAAGTGATTTTTCTTCTATTTAGTTTCACGCTTAACGTATGCCTGATTGCTCACCACCTGCCGCCTTTCTCGCAGGAGGCTGCGCACCCGGACGAGGATGTCTCGATGTTCACGGCATGGGCTATGTCCCACCAGACCAGGGTGGCCGGCGACATCACCTGGGACCCGGCTGCCCCTCGCGAGGCATACTCCGACCCTAACGTGTACACTAAAGTCCAGGAGTACACGTCGGCGGTACAGCAGCGGCACGGGCCAGAGTACGACGTCCGCACCGAGCCCATTGATGCCGAGGCCATCATGAGGCTCGGTGGCGGCAGGAAGCACGGCCGGACGTGGATTGCGAACGCCGCCATCGACCCCACCACTGTTCCCACTCTGAGCCAGCTCCGAGCACAGAGCATGAGTTCCAGCCAGCCCATACGCTCACGGCCTACTCCGACACTGCAGCGGGTCGATGCGCTCGAGGTAATTCTTGTTTTACTCGTCGTAAATTAATATTCTCACACTTGAGTTAGATTTGCATTACTGAAATATTGGAGTGCAATATTGCAGGCCCAGAACAACGAGAAGACGGCGCAGATCACGGCCCTCACTGCTCGGCTGGAGGCTGAGCAGGCCGCTCGGGAGGCCCAGGAGGTCAGGATTGCAGAAATGATGCAAATCATGCAAGCTCTTGGGCAGAAGACGGGTGTGCCTGTGCAGATGTCAGCTCCTCCGCCTCAGGTGCCGCACGCGTTTGCAGCTACTCCTGTAAGCGTTAAAGTTCACTTCTCGCTTGTGTGACATAGAAACCCAGAGAACACTAGCTACTGATTTGCTTGTATGACATAGAAACCCAGACAACACTAGCTATAAAAAATTTGATAGGTTTCTGTCTAAATACTAAAACTGTAGTCCTAGAATAATTACTGCAATCTCACATAAGCATATAATTGTTTGTGCAGCCTCAGTCGGCGGGTTCCAATAACCCCCCTCGTGCGTCACCTGATTCTGGAGGCTTCGTTACACCACCCTCGATGCAGAGGCCAGACGGTTGGGAAGGTTGGTGACGCAGAGGCCAGACGGTTGGAGAGGTTGGCCAGCCTCAGTCGGATTTGAACTTGTGGACTTGACACTTGAGTTAGATTGTGGACTTATGGAATTGTTGAATTTGGACTTGTGATGATACATGTGATGATCTATGTGATATCTGTGAGATATATGTGATATTTGTGAGATATATGTGATGATTGTGATATTTGTGAGATATTTCTGCTGTTGAATATATATATATATTTTTTGTCTGCATGGAAAGCAAGAAACAGGTGGAATGTTGAAAATTTTCACTGGTCTTTGCCGAGGGCCTTGACCATAGCCCTCGGCAAAGAAATTCCCAGGAAAAATTAAAAACAGGTCTTTGCCGAGGGCCTTAACCATAGCCCTCGGCAAAGAAATTCCCAGGAAAAATTAAAAAGTAGGTCTTTGCCGAGGGTTTTGAACACAGCCCTCGGTAAAGAAATTCCGAGACAAAAATAAAAACGTAGGTCTTTGCCGAGGGCCTTCGATATAGCTCTCGGCAAAGAAATTCCGAGAAAAAAAAAGAAAATAGGTCTTTGCCGAGGGCCCTGCGGTATAGCTCTCGGCAAATAAATTCCAAAAAAAAAGCTCTTTGCCGAGGGCCTGTATGTCAGCCCTCGGCAAAGACGCCGTGGAAAATAACCGCGTACCTAACGGCTACTTTACTTTGCCGAGGGCCGCCGTTAGCCCTCGGCAAATACTTTGCCGAGTGCCCGATAAAAGGCCCTCGGCAAAGACTCCTTCGCCGACGTTTTTTTTCCCGAGGGTTCTTCACCGAGGGCTGCCCTCGGCAAATCCTTCGCCGACGGCTGAAGAGCCTTTCCCGAGGGCTTCAGGCCCTCGGCAAAGACCCTGCGTCCAGTAGTGCGTACATTGTACGGTTGTGATAGGCTACGTCATATGTATATATTTTGATTGAAAACGACGTCATATGTATATATGAGACTGTTCTAAACGATCATAGTCCCGTTCGTCAGTTGCTAAGTCCTCTCGTCTCTTCTCCTTTCCTCACTTCTCTTCTTCTATCTTCTACTACAAAGTCCAATTTGTCTCCCTCAATTACCATGGTCATCCGATTTTTCATCCTAAACTACAAAACCAATTTTTTTTACCCCTTCAACTTTTATAACCGTTTATTTTTGCATATGGGTGGTTTTGCTGATGTGGCGACACATCAAAGGGGGTAAATCAGACTAAGTTGAAATTTCAGGGAGGTAAATCGGACTATAATTTTTTTAAAAAATGTCCAAAACTTCATAAAAATACATTTGAAAAATTAGCTAAATATTTTTACATGAAAAATAATGCAATTAAAAATCCTATGTTTGGTTGGTTAATTGGTTCTTATATTTTATAGTTTAGTTGTGCAATTTGTAGGTCTTTGTAGCTTTGAAATGTTTCTGCATAAATGAATAATGACTATAAATAATTATGGAAATGTGCGTTCCACATGGTCTATAGTATTTTGTTTTTCTTTCCTTCTGGCCATTCATGACCAATTGATAAGGTTTGCTAAAAACCAGTGTGAATATATGATCAAAGGATTCACCAAGTGTGTGATACATTTTTCGTATAAAATAGGAGTGTTACTAATTGATTGAGCAAATTGATGAACTGAACCTCGGCATTTGCATCTGCATAAACATAGGTACGCTTTATTGTTGACCAAATACAAACTTCTATATCTTTTTTGCCTCCATTTTCCATAGAGAAGCACAGGTGAAAATTTCCGAACCTCTGGATTTTTCACAGCTACTCACTACTACATGAATGGTTTCTAGGGGCGGCTGGTGAGGCTTTGTAGAGGCGGCTCGGCCAGCCGCCTCTACCATACCATCTCTACAAATCATGTATTTGTAGGGACGGTTCCTAGACCGCCCTTACAAATCGATTTGTAGAGACGACTGGTGTTATCAGCCGCCCCTACAAATCAATTTATAGGGACGGCCGTAGTACCAGCCGCCCCTATAATACCTATTTGTAGGGGCGGTTCAGTCTAGAACCGCACCTACAGTACATTTTTCTGCAAAAAAAAATTAAATTTACAATTCAATTTCGACCAGAACATATATATATAATTCAAATCTGACCACAAGCACAAGAGCACAATGTGTTGGTACTGAGGATTTCTACCTAAGTGAATGTTACAAGTATGTATACAAACATATAAACTATTGAGGATTGTCGTATACGTCTTGATAATCGATATGAAGTAACTGGGCTTATGCACACTGGACAGCTCATGCACACCTGCAAAAATATAATTAACTGATTAACTTTACTTGTTAGTAAGCACACCTCCAAAATAACTGGGCTCATAACTTTTCTCATTTGCGGGATAGTTATGGCATTGTTGCCGAAAACACAAAATGTCCATGAGCTGTAGAAGCAAAAGGCATCAAAGCCCCTACATCATTTTAACTAATCCATCTGGGCACTTAAGTTTACACTACTCCCTAACCAATATGTAAAACAACAGGAAAGATAATAAACAAATGGTAGAATGGAATAATATGAATCCTTGACAAAAAAAAATATCATTCCTTTCCAAGCACTAATTTTATAATATATCATCATAATTTAATTATCAATAGTTGACATCTGAGGAGTGAGGCATTCGCATTTCCAAGATACAAAAGGATATGGTGCTGAGTGCCTTACCAGCTTAGCCAGCAACTGGGAGATGGCATGCACTGGCTGAGCACCATTATGGTCACTGACATAGAGTTCAATTCAGAGTCTAGGTATATCATCTCTTCAATCTGCAAGAAGGCAAGTTAAAGTAGTCATAGTGTAAGGTAGGATTTCTGAAACATAGTATAGCTAGAGTTCAATTCACAGAGTCCATTATATAAGTATCATTTCAAAGAGTAGTAAAACAATCCATTGCTGGCCGGATTTTAAAATAGTATCATGTGCATAGATATTTGAGATGTCTCAGATAGGGAAGTTCTAACAATCTTGAAATAGGATAGGAGATGTCATCCCAAGCATTATATTTGTTAAACCACTCATAAACATTTGTGCATGTACTCATTCACGCGACAACAGGATAAAAAATAAATCATGATCCGGATAAAAAAAATAAAGCATGACATTAGAATAAAAAAATTAAACAGTATAGCATATTTGGATGTTGCAGTCTAATGGATGAATCAAGAAACAAGGAACAAAATAGTAAGATTAAAAGTTGCAACTGAAAAACAAAGTTGCCAGGAGATCCTAAACTGAAAAACACATATATATTTCAATGATTAAAGAGCCAAGCAGAGTACATACATGTGCTATTTCAATGATTAAAGAGCCATGACATCTTTTTGGCTGTTGTATGCTGTCATTAAACTGAAAATGATACAAAAAGAAGATGAGACAGTTTAGGTGGGTAATTTTAGTCAGACTAAGGATGTAACAACAAAATGCAAACGAATTCAGTTTCAAAACCAATGTTCTTTTCTCCTTAAATCAACAAAATAAAATGACATGCACCATTGGTGGCCGGTCTGATTGTTAGTATGAAATAATAAGACTTAGATAGTACATAACTATTATCTCTCAATAAACATGCCATTAAGGAACATGACTGGTGCAATATAAAAATATTTAAGAATTAGTTTTCCCTAAACCTAGCTAGCAGACATGCGCTACATGAAGCTGTGGCAACCTGTCATACTCAATCAAATACCTTATGTTTCATGGGAGTGGGAAGAATGTGCAAATACTGCACAAGCAAGCAAGAGGAGCCACAAGAACCGACCAAAATGCTATCTCTGAACTTAGCCGAACCCCTCTCCTTTGTTCAGAAGCTCAGGACCTCGAACCTGCAATGGGACAACAAATAGTTAAGGTCAGTGCTCACATCAGCTAACAAAGCTAAATAGAAGTTCATACATATGACAACAGCTATATATATGAAAAAAAATATTCATTAGTGAGAGCCCACAACAGTTGGCAAGGCTAAATAAAAGTTCATACATGGTGGTAGGCTTAGAACCACATATGACAAGGCTCTCAAGTACTCTGTCTATACCAATCCAAAAGACAGAGAACCTAATATATTTACGGAGGTGGGGATGGTACATATTGGAAATATTTGGGATAAATATAGCATGCACCACCACTATACTATTTTGCTAAGCTATAAGAGTTATAAACATATATAGCTAATTAACTATAGAAAAGATATTTCCAGAAGAATGATGAGTGTAGGAAAAAACATTTAGACTATGGTTGTCTTAAAAAATATCAGAATAATACCATAGTTATTATTCAATAACACCGAGCGCCTAAGCAGGTGTGCACATGTGTCCCATCCTGCAAACACGAAGACAACCCCATAGAGGATCAGAACCATGCAAGCATTAGTTTACCAAGAACTCATACTGGATAACTAAGATCAATCCACCCACGAGCATATCCCCATTTGGAATCCAGCTGCGTTCCCATCAATAGTTTCCTTTTTTTTTTGCTTCTGATTTTACTATCAATCAGAAACTTTAAACTTCGGTGTCACTCAAGCTACCATGGAGTAAGTTTAACAAAATAAAAACGACAAAGAAGTATATCAGGTATGAGCATAGGTGAACCAACTTAACAATATTCGGAACCCAATTAACAACAGAAGGGGAAGAAGAGGGTAAGGTACCCGCCGAGGAAGAGGCCATGCGCAGACGGAGGCGTCGAAGACAGGCACCTAGGGTTTTGACGTTTCGTCGAGCCTAGGAACGCACGCGGACCGGTGGGAGGAAGTCGTGTCATGGTGGCAGCCACGGCAACGGCCACCTGCGGGGGCTCGCTAGCGCCCGTGCGCCGCCATCCCGCCCGCGCCGTTCGTTGGCCGGCGCGTCGCGGCATCGAGAGAGAGGGGGGGGAAGGTGAAAGCAGAGACGGAGGAGGGGGCCAGCACGCCGCCACATCAGGAGAGAGGGAGAGGGAGAGGAAGGGACGATGGGGGCGGAGGCGGCGAGAGCGGGAGCGATGTTGGCGGGGGTTGCGGGAGGCGCAGCCGCGCCTCATGAGAGAGCGAGAGAGGGAGAGGATGGGAGTTTTTTTTTTGCGGTGATGAGGGGGAGAGATGGCAGATATTTTTGTGGTCGGGGATTTTCGGACGACGTGGACGAACGGTGGCCATGGAAGGGAATTCCAGCGACGTGGCTCACTGGTGAATTCAGGGTGACGTGGGCGGTGGGAGCTGCGGGGGTGAAACATGGACACAGCAGGGGCGGTCGGTAATAGCCACCTCTACATACCAGCCGCCCCTATAAATCGACACATTTGTAGGGGCCCCTATAATTCAGGGTCTCGATCTTTATAAATAAAGAGAGATGCATCACTAGCAGAGGGCGTGAAGTCGAGCTGGCGAAGATACGTGGCAAACCGTTGGTGCCACGCATGAGGAGCTTTCTTCAGGCCGTAGTGGGACTTCTACAACAAACAAACATGATCAGGTATAGAGGGGCCGACGAAGCTAGGACGCTACTGGTAGTATACGGTCTCCTCAAGACTACCATGAAGAAAGACATTCTTGACGTCAAGCCGGTGAATCGGCCACGACCGTAAGGCTGCGATGCTAAGCACAAAGCGGATCGTGACTGGTTTGACAACTTGACGTAGTACACGCCGTGCTGCTGGGAGGAACCGTGAACGACCCAACGAGCCTTATGGCGGGCGAGCGACCTGTCGTTGTGATACTTATGCCTGTAGATCCACTTGCCGGTGATGACATTGGCGCGAGGAGGCCGGGGAATGAGACACCAAGTCCCGTTATTGATGTAGGCCCAATAGTCATCGGCCATGGTCGCACGCCACTGCGGGTTAGCTGGAGCAGTGAGATAGTTGGTGGGCAGGGGCGAGGCGACGGCGGTGGAGATGAAGGCGTTGCTATAGTCGATCGGCTAGATGGCGCTTATCTGGAGCCTCGCCACAGCCCGTCCCACTACCGGAGCTACAGAAGGCATAGGTGGCAGTGGTGGCGTCCCCAGCAGCACTGGGGGGCGCCAGTGGCGCACCCAAAGCCCTAACCGCTGGTGGTGTTGAAGGTGCTAGAGGTGTGGCGGCGATGTACGACGATGGTGCCGTGCCACATGTAGACATGGCCGAAATGACCCAGCGGTGGCTGCAGGGGCGGTGTTGGTGGTGCAAGCACAGTGGGAGGACCACTGGCGATCACTCTGGGGTCATCCCTGGGAGACACGCCATGGGGGAACCAAACAGGGGCATGAGACCATGCCCGCTGGGTGGGCATGGCACCCGTGAAGGGTGGGCGACCACGTCGTTGTCATTGAAAGTTAAGCGAAGCTAAGGTAGATGGGCCTATAAAGTTAGAGGAGAAGGGAAACGACATCTCATCGAACTCATAGCGAGAAATGATGATGCGGCGTGATGAGAGATCAAGGCAGCGATAGCCTTTGTGGGAAGAGGGGCGGTCGAGGAATACATGGGCAACTGATCGTGGAGCGAGCTTATGTGCGGAAGTGGCACTAAGGTTCAAGTAGCAGATGCACTCGAAGACACAAAGATGGGACAGGTCAGACTGTTGACCTAGAGGCGAGAGAAGGGGATCTCATTGTGTATGGCGGAGCATGGGCGACAATTAAGAAGATAGGTGGCTGTGGTCAAAGCTCGGGCCGAGTAGGCAGAAGACATGGAAGAATGGAGAAAGAGTGTGCACACTATATTGTTGATGGCGGTGCGTAGGCTGAGCTCGGCCTTGCCGTTATGAGCCCAGGTGTATGGACAGGAGAGACACAACAGGATGCCATTGTCTGCGAGGAAGCTAGCAGTGGCGTTGTGCACAAACTCAGTACCATTGTCAGCTTGAAGGCACTTGACGGGAAATGCGTGCTGCATGCGGCCAAAGGCACAAAATTGCATAAAGGTGCTAATGGACATCAGATTTCCGCCAAAGTGGAAAGGTCCAGCAACAATGAGTGTAGTCATCTAGGATAACCAAATAGTAAGAGTTGCAAATACTCAAAATGAGGGATGTCCACACATCACAATGTAGAAGTTCAAATGGAGCAGAAGTACATGATGATGATCTAGAGAAAGGTAGATGAACATGTTTGTACATGCATGATAGACATGAGTGACAACTTTATTACATGCATCCACCACCACTGCGCGAGGACGCTGACATGAGGACGTGGCCACATGAGGACGAAGAGGAGCTTGAGGTTCAAGGGCGCCTCCATGGTGCGCTCCTACGACCACGGCTCGCTCCAGCCCCACCGCACTTGCGTCGATGACACGGTGCAGCTCCACCCTCATCGGCCATGGACGCAAGTGGCAGGCTTTGACTCCTGTGGCTTACAAAACTAGCAAGGTTAGGATAGGTCAGGCAACCAAACTAGCCAGATTAGGACAGGCCATTATAAAAGTTTGTAATTGCCCACAAACCATTAAAAAAAGTTGAGTGGTCATATGTCTCGTTGGTCCGAACTTTTTTTTTCCTCTATGCCATTCCGTCCACTTTTGACTATAGTAGTATCAAACTGTTCTGGAAAAAGTCTAAAATACCCTCAGGCCTGCGGGTAGAAGTGTATGAGATCTTTTAATTAATCTTGGTCACAAATCAAGAGATGAACGGTGGAGATTTATTGCCACTATAAGTGTATTTCTAAAGTATTTCTGAATTTATTTTCCTAAAGGAAAACGGCTGTATAAGATTTGAGCATGACCTCACGGTGAGGTCATCAAGCTAGATCACATAGCTTGCCGAGCTCGGCGTTGCGGAGGCCTAGTGCGACGCGGAACACGCTGCCGACTGCGTCCGACAAGTGGTCCAGCCATGGCGCGAGCTCCTCGGTGCACCTCTCCACCTCCTGCGCCGCGCCGCGCACGGCCGCCTCGTCGTCGGTCCCGGCGTCCACCGCCGACGCGAGCCTCCGGAAGGCCGCCAGCCGCAAGTGACTCGTCGTGCGCAGGCGCACCGCCCCCGGGCGGACAGCGGCGCACCATTCCCCGGCGAGCAAAACCTTACCCAGGAGTCCGGAGACAGGGAGCCTCCGCCGCGGCGATAACCCAAATCCACCCCAGTACTGCCTCCTCCTTGCCGCCGTCGCCTTGCGCCCCCGCGCTAGCTCGTTCGCTGCGCCGTTGCGCACGTCAACGGCCGGACCTTCCGGTCCTTCGACGACGAAACGGCACCGTGCCACTGACGCGTCCGCCGCACGCGAAGTCGCGTTTCTATCTTCCTCCGCCGCCCCGCAGTTAGTGGCGCAGTTCCTAGCCGGAGGGAGGCCACTGGTCCATGTCCGTCGCGAAGCGGTTGGTGCTCAGCATGACAGCATCCCTCTCAGTTGGACCAAATAGGCGGTAGAGATCGACGAGTGTGTAACTTGGGCCGGCAAAGTTACGCGGGCAAGAATTGCAGTACGGCCCACGGGCCTCCATGCTGCGGCTTTCGCTGGCGCGGCTTCTCTCTACCATGCATGAGTTGCTAAAAAAAAAGCATGTCAGCATGTTCCTCATCAAAGAAGAAGAAAAAAAAAAGGGAGTGACTACACAACAATCGATTGATTATGTTTCATTCTATCAACCAGATTTTGAACCAATGAAAAACTGACACGTCACAACGCAATCAGAATAAAAATCTGGAAGATACGATGGAAAAAAAACAACCAGATTGCAGCGTTCAGGTTCTCTAGATTTCCTAGCGCTCAATAATTGGAGCCTGCAACCTTTGAACAAAACAAGAAAAGTTCATATCTCTATCCAAACCCCAGCAAGTTAGCAAATTCTAAAGCAGGAGCACTGAAAACAATCACAAGAAACGGAACCAAGAACATACTCAACCTGACTATTGAATGGACACAAATGTCCAATGTTCCATCAAATCGGCAAAAAAACGAACCAAACGTTACTCTAAATTACAGTCCCCACATTCCCCACCTCCTCTCTTCCAAATGAAGGCACCAAATCAAAATCAAAGAACTACTAGAACACCACACAATAGGGGTAATTACCACATAAAAGTAAGAGAATGAATACCCATTATGAAACAAAGAAAGCATTGCAGAATTCAGGCCCTCTAGATCTCCTAGCGCTCAATAATTGGAGCCAACAACCTTTGAACAAACAAGACTAGTTTGGATCTCTATTTATAGCAAGCTAGCAAAATAATTCGAAGTAGGGTCACCGGAAACAGAAGAGTAAAACAATTAGTAGACCGACGAGAGCAGGAACCAACAACATACTGAACCAAAAGGCATACACGCTGAATTACAGTTCACATTAGTACATTACCCACCCATGCACGCTGAATTACAGTTCACATTAGTACATTACCCACCCTCTCTCTTCGAAAATTGTAAGAGATGGATTTGGGAAGAATGACAGCAGCGCAGCTTCTATTACACTCGGTAGAGGTACAAATACAAATACAAAAACAAGAGCAGAGCTCTGGCCTGGCCAGCCAATCGTTAGTAAAATAGATCCTACAAACTAGGAGAGGTGGAGAACGTTGGCTGGCCTGTTATTACAACTGATAAACCGAAACTCTGAACTCACATAACTGATAACTGAAACACATGCAGTACAGAAAAAAAATAGTGGAAATTTCAGGTGGACTATGAAATGTGAGTCACACAAACACTGAATCTCTGAACTCATTAAACTGAAACTAATGAAAACATTTTAACTGAAACAAAGTTAATAAAAATAAAAAAAAACATAAATTGTAGGAGTGTGAAGCAGTTACCTCCTTTACTGTATTAAGATTTTTCTTGGAGAGATGATGTAGCTTGTTATCCTGAATCGATATCTATAAAAGGATAATAAGATAAAGATTGTGTGAACATATGTAAAAAAACATCTAAATGTTCTGACAATTATCGTTTTAAAAAATAACTTGACACACCTTCGATTTATAGAACTCAATAAATTCCTCCATTAGCTTCATATGTGCAGCAGAAAGAAAATCCTGCAAAAAAAAAGTAAATACTCATTTGAAAAAAAAAATGAAATCAAACATAGATTATTACTCAACATTACTGGAAAATACATTCTACTAAACTAAACTTGAACTTAAACTGTGAACCTCATTGCAAAACTGAACCAGAACCTTAACCCAAAAAACTAGACTAACACTACTAAACCAACACAAATTGGACCTCTCAGAAGCACTGTCACAAAAAGAAGAGTTGGAGCTGAATCTGAACTCTCTCAGTGAGCAGCATGGTGAATCCAAAAGCTTTTGGAGAAAATGAAAAACAGAAGATTCTCGAGCTTAAAAAACAAATACAGCCAATGCATGCAGCTGAAGAGACAAATCAACTTACAGCTAAAAGAAGCTGAGGCAAATGTCAAAGCTGCTGAGAAGAAAGGCTCGGACCTTGAGCAACAACTCAGTGAGATTGACAATAAAATAGTTGCATCAAGTGAAGCAATAGAGTTGCTGAAAAAAAGCGTACACAACAAGAAGCTGTTGTATTCAACAGAGAGAGGAATGCACCTTGAAGACACAATGACCAGTGTAGAGGGATACAAAAAAAAATAACAAGCTAAAAATCCTCCCTAGATTCCTCGGTGTCTAAAAAACAGCTACTTGAAAAAGAACTCAAGAAGCTGACTGAAAAAGGATGTAGCAATTACTCGGAGTCTAAAGAGCTGACTCAAATTAGCTCTTACTATGCGGCTTAACTGCTACTAACAAACAACAGAGAGGGCTGACAACATGCAGCGCATGATCAAATGGATCAGACTATTGGAGCTTCATCCTTCATGGACTCAAGAAAAGCCAAATAAAACGAAATGCTAGGAATAATGTATGTCTAATTTAAGAGCCCATATATAGATGAAGGTGACATGAGTATGAATCTACCAGCATGACCATGCATGCGACTAAAGCACAAAACAATTGATATATTTGCGAACGCTCAGCATGCAATTCTGTAGCAACAGCTAGCGATCATCCATGTGCATACAGTCTACTACTAGGTATTACTATATCACAGCACAGGCAGAGCAGAAACTGAAAACTGAAACTGATAATAAAATGAAAAAAAAACATGAATGACAACTATAACTGAGTACACGCAATCAAATAGCAATAATACTGAAACTGACTGCAATCTGTAACATGAGAAGACATCAACAATAAACTTAACCTGAAACTGAAATTCAACTGAAAATAGGGAGCAATAAAATTAAGCTGAACTTGAACAAATAACTGAAACTAATAGTACCATTTTAACTGAAACATCAGATAATGAGAACACAACACAATGAATTTCACACTAAATAAATAATCAATAATATCACAACTGAGGTGAGGGCGACGACCAAGCAGGCCCGTAGCTGCTACGAGTACCGAAAAGGAAAGGTAGAAGACGAAGATGAACATACCGCATCGGCCTCCGCATACGCCGCCACCGCCGACAAACCCACCTCCGACCCGGCTCCCGGCCCCCGCCTCCGCCTCCGCCTCCGCCTCCGGCTCCGGCGACACCAGAACCGGCACTCGCGTCGGCGGCTGCTACGGCTCCGTTTCCAGCGACAAACAGGCGCACTATCTAGCTTTGAAAAGGACAAAGCCCTTCTCTCCTCAGCCGAGTGCCGCAATAGACGAAAAAAAAAACTGAAATCTCATCAGAAACAAAAAAGCCCGCTCGCGGGGAAGTGACCCAAGAACAAAAACAGACACTCAGAATGCAAAAATCTCATCAGAAACACAGCCATAGAAAAATGAATGATTTAGAAACAAAATAACAACCGAATGATAAATAGAAATTCCCAAAAAAAAAATGCATGTCACCATGTACGCATGCATACCGAGATGGATGGAAATGGACTCGCGACTTCTTCCCATTTGCAATGCCTGCCTGACTGGTCAATCACTATACTCCCTCCATCATAAAAAAAACGTGTAATCTCGGCCTCCAAAAAGTCAATCATTTCTAAATTTATCTAAATATATAAAACATAGTAAACCTTTGGATACCAAATAAGTATTATTATATTATTTATGAAATGCATTTTTATGATACTATTTTTATTAATTTTTGTCAAATATATTAAAATCTAGACGCATACTCTTTTTGGGATCGGAGGGAATATGTAACTACTAGAAAGACATGCTTAGTTCATTATTCCGGTGAGAATTCTCAGAAATCTAGAGTTTTCAACTTACAATATATGTTGACCGTGAAAATTTACATAGCTAGTGATGAAATAATAATCCGATCCCAGGGTAATCATTCCGGTGACTTTAAAGAATAAATCCAAAGTGTGGTCTCAGGCCTCAACCACCAAATAAAGCATTTATCTCTTGCGCTGCATAGTCTTTCGTCACATGTCCCTCATAGTGCTGCTTTCTATGATGCTTAATAATTAGTTAGTGGATCCATGTAATGAACACTTACTTTTAGATTGTCACGCCATGAGATTTGTTTAGAGAATTCTTCAAGTGGTGTTTGCAACCACCAAAAGATGGTTTGGACTTATTTGGAGCGTGGTCTTAACAAGAAATGGAATGACAAATGCGATCTCACGCTAACATGCGAGGAAAGGCTATATTTTGGTCTATTTGAATTTATAGAATTGATGCAATCTTTTATAGATATAAAGATTATGCCCTTACTTATAGGTTGTTTTTAGAACCGCTAACTAGACTTGTCTCTAGAACATTCTTCAAAAAGAGAGAGTGAGCATGTCTAATGCTGGAGACCACGAGATCACATCCACGAAATTTTTTCACCAAGTATGGATTGTCGTCCTCTAGCAGGGTTAGATTGTAATAAGGTTTGGTTGTGTGCAAAACTCAACCAAACAAGTGGAGGATTAAATTGTAAGGAGAAATACAATTTCTTTTTTTTCCTAAAAAATTTAACATATGAGCTCTCTCACTTGTTTTCATTATATTTGAGGTTTTAACCATTCTTCACCATCAACTATTCATCCATCCCAAATTATAAGTCATTCAACTTTCTTGAGAGTCAAAGCATAATAATAACATGTATGATACCAAATAAGTATTATTAGATTCTTCATTAACTATATTTTTACAGTATACCTATTTTGTGTCATAAGTCTTTGTAATTCTCTCTACAACTTTGGTCCAACTTAAGATACTTTGACTCATCAAGAAAGTTGAAATAGTTTAATTTGGAATGGGGGGAGTATCATTTACCACAAATGTATTGCGGACCTAAAAGTTCCTGAAGAAGAACGTACAGGGTGTTCCGGCCTTTTTTTTCCCAATGTATACAACAAGCGTGCATCTTCGCCAAACACCTAGTCCAAAGCCAAAATAATAAGTTCTCTTTAGTTCAATTTGAGGGTGTTGACTGATCCAAGTAAATGAGGCTAGCCGCCGTACTGTTCAAGGAACAAACGTATGTTAACGAAGAGATTAACTACAAGTTTTACTCTGCAAAAGCTAGACAACAAAGATTGGAGTTCCAAAACTCGGCAAAGCTGAAGTCCGAAGAACGGGAGCTCATCTTGGATGCTGATGAATGAAGTTGCTGGTGGTAGACCATTTTTTTTTTTTTTTTGAGAGAGAGAGGGAGAGAGAAAGGTGGTGGACCAAATAGAGTTTTTTTTTTTTTTTAACTCATCAGGACCAAATAGAGATCGATGAGTGTGTGTAACTTGGGCCGGCAAACTTACGCCCGCAACGACAGGAATTGCAGTGCAGCCCACGGGCCTCCATGATGTAACTTTCGCTGGCGCGGCCTCCCTCTACCGTGTGCATGTCATGTACGCATGTTCCTCCAAAAAAAAAAAAGTCACCATGTACGCATGCATACCGTGATGGATGGAAATGGACTCGCGACTTCTTCCCATTTGCAATGGCTGCCTGACTGATCAATCACTATACTCCCTCCGACGTCATACAAAAACGTGTAATTCTTGGCCTCCAAGAAGTCAACAACTTTTAAATTTATCCAAACATATATGGAAAAAATAGTAACACCTATGGTATCACATAAATATTATTATATTATTTACAAAATATATATCTACCCATTCAAAGATATAAATATTGATAATATTTTTATTAATTCAATCAAATATAGTAAAATCTAGATGCTACGCGTACTCTTTTCGAGATCGGAGGGAGTATGTAACTACTAGAAAGACATGCATGACTCAAAATTTCGGTGAGAATTCACAGAAATCTAGCGTTTTTGACGTACAATATATGCTGACCGTGAAAAATTGCATGACTAGTGATCAAATAATCCTATTCCAGGTGACTACATACGATCGACATGGCTAACAGCTTGTTGTACCTACGACCGTACACAGTTTGGGTTTTGCGACCTAGAACAGGACCAGACCGGAGGAGGACGAACGGTGGTGATGTCATTGTCAGGTACACGACATCATTCGTACACGGGGAGAGAATGCCGTCCAAACTAGGTTGTCGTCCGCTTCGCTTATCAGTCGTACTAGCTTTTTCAGTGAAGGAACAGTGTTTTCCTCGCACCACAAATCAGCGAACAGTGTTTTTCAGCCTGACTTTTCAGCAAAGCGAACAGGACGGATGGATTGTTTGGCCGTTGGATGTACGTGTCATGCATGGAGCATGGGTGCATCCCACACGTGCGCGCAAGAGCGACCGAGCCAGGCAATCATCATGTACAAATATCATCCATCGAATCATTACGAGTTAATTAGTAATGGCTGGTCGGCTCATTATACTCTATAGTAGCCAAGCTATAACAAATTAGAGAAGATGTGTTTGCTTTGTAGGTGTGAAAATGTAATCTACAACCATGGTCAAAATTTGATCTTATTATCAGGTTTTTAAATTTTTGTCGGTGCATCTGCACCCACAAGCTACGATGTACCTTCGCCAATGCTAACCACTATCTTTGGCTCACAAAACTTCTTGTTTTAAAGTTTAAATCTCTAAAACTAAAAAAAGATTTGAGTTTTATTGGGCAAACGATGGTGTCTACCCCGGTCGGTCACCCACTGGCACAGTTTAATGACTCTTTTGGATCAATCTTCCCCTCAATCTCTCTCAATCTCTATAGAGAATTGTTGTATCGAAAAAAAACCTAAGGGAAAAAAATCGCCTATCCATCCAGTTTTCTCTACTCTCCACTACACATCTCCTCCCAACAAGCCGGTTTTCTCCCCAACACACCATCAAGCAGAATTGGGGAAAAACAGTTTCCGAACAAAAACTAGGAATAGAAAATCAGAAACAACCAACCAACAGTTTCTATTCATGGTAACAAACACGATCCTGTTCCACAAACCCTAGCGTAGGAGTGGGCAATCAGTTTAAACCAACAGTCTAGTTCGGTTTGTTCAATTTTCATAAAAACTTTGATTTTCAGAAATGAAGAGAGCCGAGCGAGCGGTTAGTTGCAAATCGAAAGACTGAAGAAAAAATTGGTGTCGATTTCCTTGGTTCGGTTTTTGCTTCAACTGAACATCTCACTGCTCGTTTCAGTGTGTTTTAAGTCTCATCTCAATCCAACTTATTTGAGATCCTTGAGTTCAAACATATCCAATTAATGAGACCACTTTTGTCTAGGTCTTGATGAGAGTAAGCCTCTTGTATATACCAAATGCTCTCATTTTAAAATTCTCTAAGACGCATGTCTTAACCCCCCCCCCCCCCCCCCCCCCCCACCCCACCCCCCACCCCCACCCCTAATGGTATAGTCAAAGTGAAAACAAAACACTAATACACATCATTATGTCAAAATTCACCCCAACTTACGCTTGACTTCATAGAGTACATAAGTCTTCACAAATACTGAGGCCGGCCGGTGCACCTCGGCGGCCGGCGGGCCAACAGGATGCCGTGCAGTCTAGGTCGTCTCGTCATTATGTACTGTTGGGAATTAAACGTACGTAGAGCAGGTACGTGTACGTGGCAACATTTAGAGAAGAAAGCTCTGCTAGCTTGCTCCGTGCATGCAGCATGGCTCCGAGTCCGGTCCACATCCATGAACGGAATTATTGGTCGCTGGACTTGGACGTGTCGTGCATGGCACACACACGTACGCACGAGAGCGACACGGCCGGCCGGAGCGGCCGTACGAGCCGGCAGCGACCGAATTCGAACCCGGTGCTATAGCCACACGATATATTAATCCAAGGACGACGATCCTCAAGTCCAATCATCGTGCATGCACATTGCACAAAATATCATCGACGGACCGACGATCAAATTAAATCCTTGGGAGTTAACGGTCGGACGGCGCATTATGTTCAATCCCGGCCAGCTAGCTGTGTTGGGTTGATCTCAGGAACGGTCAAATGACCGATTCCACATGGAAAAACCCCCACGTGCCAACTTGATCGGAGTTGCCAAATGAAACCCACGGTTGCGGCCCCCGTTACACAACGCTCATAAATAGAGGATCCCCTTCCCTCTCGTAACCTAACGGAACGAATGAGGTTAGCCATACAATCCTAAGCACCCGATCTATCTTGAGCAACGGAGTAAAGGGAAGGCCGTCGCCTGTGGCTCAGTGGAAGGAACTACGGCATCATCTTCACCGACCTAACTTCACCAACGCCTGCATCACGCAGGCACAGGTCATCGCTAATGGCTTCCTCATCCGCCAACGAAGGTAATACCCGAGATCTAATTCTAAGTTTAAGTCTAAGTAGGTGTCCTAATCGGAACTAGTAATCCTATATAAGTGTTTAACCCTAGATTAATATCTAACAATCTGGTCCGATCCTGATGAAGCTGGCCAATCAAGGAGTTGGCAGCCAGCGAGACGCTGGCGCCGGTGGAGACGACAGGGATGCCAAGATGAGGGTGCAGCAGCGTCAAGTACGTTGATCTTACTCAATCGGGTGGAGATGCTCTTATTAGGAATTGGGTATCATCTCCAAGAGTATGTAGATGCTGGCTCTTAGGGGGTGTTTGTGACTACTCCACAAACTCTGCTCGACAAACTCCACCGTGGAGCAGCTCCACCAGAAACTGGAGTTTATAAAGTACCTCTTTAGATGCTCTCACAACTCTACATTTTTTCCTCGAATAGAGCACAACTCTACCTTTTTTCCTCGAATAGAGTGTGTGGAGCTGAAACCGTTTGGCTAAAAAATATGGAGCGAAGCTGAAAAACTTAGAGCGGAGCAGCCCAAAACACCCCTTTAATGTTACATGCATCACCCCGAGCTTCTCTCCAACAGTGCATCTACTTGACAAGGAAGATTTTTTTTTAATTTTAACACTTTTTGAAAACTAATTTTAAATCTAATACTGTCTGTTTTTTTTAACTAACGCTTTTGGCCGCGCCTATTACCCTGACGTGGCCAAATGCCTGTGCCGCGCCATGCATGGTGGCGCGGCAGAGGGCTAACGTGGCGGCGACCGAAATAGCGATCGTTGACGTGGCAGGGCTCTGTCGCGCCACCGATCTTGGCGTGGCAGTGCCGCACCACGGCGCATGGCGCGGCAGGGCCAAATAAATATCGCGAGCGAGCCCGCCTGCCCGCACGCACGCCTGCCTGCCCGCCCGCCACACGCGCCCGCCGCCAGCCGCACGCCCCCCCCCCCCCCCGCCACGCAGCACCCGCACGCGCCCGCGCCATCCGCGCCCGCCCACTCCCCAAACAGCGCCCGCGCCGACCGCGTCACGAACGCCGGCGCGTCAAGGCCGTCTGCTCCTAAGGTACCTCCCTCTCGATTTCATGTTATTTTGATTATTATTGATTTAGGATAATTAGTGATTTAGTATAGTTAGTAATTTAGGCTAGTTAGGGTTTTATGATTGTTATTGATTTATGATAGTTAGTGATTTAGGATAGTTAGTGATTTAGGATAGTTAGGTTAGTGAATTTGTTTGTGATTTACGTAGGTAGTTTTTAGGTTTGAGGTTGTGTGTTCTAGTATAGTTAGGATTTTGGATTTAGGGATTAATTAGGTATTTATTATTTAGTTTATAGTTAGTTATTTAGTTAGAGATTTTTGGTATAGATACTAGTTTCCAAATGTCAGTACTTACTAGTGCGTGATACGTCGATTTTGATGACTTCATGAAGTTTCGTCAAATGCTTATATTCCTAGTGAAGTTGTTTATGTTACTAGTGCGTGATATGTCTGTTAATGTTACTTTGAATATATACATGTGCTTTTATATTGTGTTCGTATTGCATAACAAGTAGTTCAAATTTTGCAATACTACATAATGTTAATTTGAATACTCTAACGCTTTGTTTATCAATTTGTAACAGGATGGCCCCTTCCGCGTAGCACCCGTTGTACCCCATTCTTGAGGTGGAGTACGACGACCAGCATCGAGCACACATCTTGAGTGACAACGACGCAGATGTGGCCTTGCCTAGTTTGAGGCCCCACACGCACACTATGGCGCACCAGTGAGACGAGCGTTACACGCCGTACATACGGCGTGCCGGTTTCCTCGAGCTTGTCCGTGTTGTCAACCATAGTATTCCGCTCCTTGACCCAGCGCTACTTACTGCAGCTGTAGACATGTGCGAGTGCATTATTTGTACGTAAACTTTCTTGTAACAAATTTGAGGCAACTAACAGTCGTTCTATTCTTATAACAGGTGGAGGTCTGAGATCCACATGTTCCACTTACCTTGTGGCGAGATGACCTTGACAACGCATGACGTGAAGGCTATTTTTGGCCTTCGGTTGGGGGGACTTCAAGTGACAAGGATAGTTGATAACGATCACTAGAGGGAGCTGGTGGCTCAGTTTACTGGCTTTCTTCCACCGGACAACGAGGCTTCCAAGAAAAATAAGTGAGAAATTCAAGCCTATTTAATACTTGCATTGCTTTCCTACAGCCATCGGGTCTCATTTTCTTTGGCCAATTTCAGGAAAAGTTCTGGTGTTTCGTCGTCCTGGATCACAGAGCGCTTTGATTACTTGGACCCACAGACTGAGGAGGCTCTAATCGACAGGTTCGCTCGAGTGTGGCTCTGGCACTTTCTTGGTGCTTTCCTCTTTCTAGACGCCTCGGGCAACACCATCAGTTGGATCTTTCTTGACATACTACGCCAGCCGTGGGAGAACATAGCGGCATACAGCTGATGTAGCGTAGTCCTAGCATGGACGTATCGACAGCTATGCGTTGCCTGCCGTCGCACCTCAGGGTATGCGAACCTTGGGGGTTGCTCGTACCTATTCCAAGTTTGGTGTTGAGAACGTTGGCCCGTTGTGAGGCCCCTTAGTACTGGTTTACCGGTAAGTACTTCGGTTCATTATATTCTTCGATATGGTTACATATGATGAGTTTATTAATGGCTAATTCATTATCGTGTTCAATGCAGCAATGGAACAGGCAGGATACACTCTCTACAGCTCTGTTTATCTGGACGGAATCAGAGTTAGTTAGAGGGAATGCGAGGCGCAAGTACAGGGAGTACACGGACAGTCTCGACGTCCTGACACAGCACCAGGTTACGCTCTCTTTACTATCATACCCGTGTCTTGCTCGATGTATACTATATCACAGCCTAACTCAATTACGAAATGTTCAGGTGCATTGGTGTCCTTGGGATGCTCCGGAGCTCCAGTACTATCTCAGTCCTGTCACTAGGGACGAGTGAAAACTCTAGTTTAGTTTTGGTTAATTGATGAAACCCTAAGTGCTAACCTAGTTTATCAAAGTAATTATAAGATAGGTAGCACTACTCCAAGTGATGAAGCAACGACGAAGATCATAACGATGGTGATGGCATGGTGATAATCAAATGCTTGAACTTGGAAAAGAAGAAAGAGAAAAACAAAAGGCTCAAGACAAAGGTATAAAATGTAGGAGTCATTTGGTTTTAGTGATCAAGACACTTAGTGAGTATGATCACATTTAGGATTGATAACCGTACTATTAAGAGGAGTGAAACTCGTATCGAAATGCGGTTGTCAAAGTGCCACTAGATGCTCTAACTCATTGCATATGCATTTAGGATCTAGTGGAGTGCTAACACCCTTGACAATATTTGTGAAAATATGCTAACACATGTACACAAGGTGATACACTTGGTGGTTGACATATTTGAGCAAGGGTGAAGGAGATAGAGGTGAAAAGGGGTCGATCTCGCTGATCACAAAGTGACCGAACGCTGGTCTCAGAGGAACCGGCGCGTCCGGTCAGGCGTGGCAGTGAAGACTTGGCGTCGGTCATACGACCGGACGCTGGCTCTCGGACTGACCGGGCGCTGGAAGGCAGCGTTCGGTCAGAGCTGACGTAGCAGTTCCGAGATCAAGGAGACTGACCGGACGCTGGCAGCGTCCGGTCAAGGTCGACAAACCCTAGCCGTCTCTTTCCACTCTCCTCTCCTAAACCTGTTCGGAAACTGTTTTCCCAACACCCGCGGCTGCGCCTTGCCACGCGCCGGCGGATGCGGCCAGACCCACGCGCGGCAGCCACGCCTTGCTCCACGCCGACGAACGCACCAGGACCCACGCCGGCGGCCACGCCCTGTCCCGTGGCCGCGCACAGCGAATGCACTCAAACCCATGCCGGCGGCCGCGCCCAGCCCCGTGCCGGCGGCCGCTCCCTCGCCCCCGCGTCCCCACGGCCGCGCCCTTGCTCCCCGGCTGCGGCCGCGCCACGGCTCCTCGTTGGGCGGCGCTCCGGCACCACAGCGGGCCGCGCAAGCCGCGCCCCGACGCGCCTCCATCCCACGGCCGTGCTCTCTCTCTCTCTGCGCTGGGGCAACGGGAGTCTTTTTTTGCACAGTGGGCTCCACATGTGGGAGATAAAGCTAGGATAAGCTACTATTTTCAATTTTATATCAACTTGTGTCTTTGTGAGAGGAGAAAAACAGTTTTACCCATAAAACTATTTTGAAAATGAGTGTTTGGCAAAAAAAAAAACAGCTCATAAAGCTGGTGTAGCTGCTGTTGTGAGCTACACCAAACAAGCCCTTAAACTAGCCAGTAGCAGATCAATTATGAGCTTCCACGCACAAATTAATTAGACCAAATTGTTTTGGAGCTAGCCTACCGTGATCATCCAAGCCGAGCATGCATGCATGCATCTCAAGTTTAAACGTGCGCACGTCCGTCGTCGCTCCTGATGCCTCCACCTTGAGCATGACCTGTATACCGTCTAAAGTCTGCAGAGCTAGAGCTGCCAATACTGTTTGAAGATCCATTCGGTTCAGACCGGCCTCCACTCCTCCCAAACCTTATTAGATGCTGCCGTCTTTTTCTTTGTTTTTTTTTTTGTTTCTTTCTGTCGCGATGTGTTCTTGCATGCATCAGCTAGCATGGATAAGAATGGTAATCCTAATAACAAGCCCAACTAACAACGACTTTCTTGACTCCTTCCCAGCTCCTTTTTTTGTTTATAGCCCAACCAACTTCTAAAACAGATGCTACGCTACGCAGGATTATTGGTCCTAGCAGTACTACTAGTAAGCAGCACAGAGAAATATGTCATGGCGATTAGCTAGCTGGCCAAGTCAGTGTGAGCCAAGACTTTTGGACCAAGACCATCATGGTGAGCCAAGACCATGGTGAGATTTATTTGCGGAGCCCCAGTGCAGATCAACGACCGGACTTTTGGACCCTCCGCCCGTTCATACGGCGGCTCACCTGATGCAGCAGACATCGGCCAAGTCAGTGTGAGCCAAGACAAGCAGGAAGCTGGGCCAGCCAAAAAGTGGGTCAAACCTACTAATAACTAAAAAAGGCAAGTGACGTAGCATGTTGACGGAGACAGTGAGACAGTAGTCATTTTGGTTTTCTAATTAATATTTTAAGACCAATTTGATACTGTAGATGCTACAGATTTAAACTAAACGTCGAAGGCTCCATTCGTCACAGGGCTTGTTTAGATCCGAAAATTTTAGCAAAATGACACTGTAGCAGTTTTTGTTGTTATTTGGTAATTAGTATCCAATCATAGTCTAATTAGGCTTAAAAGATTCGTCTCGTGGATTTCGTCTAAACTGTGTAATTAGTTTTATTTTTTATTTATATTTAATGCTTCATGCATGCGTCCAAAGATTCGATGTGACGAGAAATCTTGAAAAATTTTGCAAAATTTTTTGCAACTAAACTGGACCACAGCTCCGCTTCACTGGTGAAGCATTTTTTTAGCTTTTAACCTTATGAGTAGCTCTACCGGTATGGCTGAAGCTGTGCCGATGCAAATAGGGCCCAAGAAAAAAACAAAAGTGAGAGAGCAATAGATCAGTACTTGTAACTTTGTGGTAGCTTGCAGTTTAAGCCCTATTTGAATACACAGTATTTTTTGGAGTTTTAGAAAAAAAAAATACGAGGTTTATGAAATATTATGGTTTCACAGTGTTACGAAGTATTTGGATGCAACAAACTCTATAGTTTTGAATACCATAGTTTTTCTACGGTCTTTTGGAGTTTTTAAAACTCCATTCTAGACGTATTCTTTTTAAACCACGCTTTTGCACATCAATAATTCTAAAACTGTTATTTTTTTAATACAACAACAACCAAACAAGGCCTTAGAATGAGATCGATCTTATGATCACCATAACATAGATGTGGAGAATTTTGATTTACTGATAAGTTAGGGGGGAAATGCCATTTACTGCCCTACGAGGAAGCAGCAGTTGAAAAAGGAGGAGTAAAAAAAATACGGAAACAAAACTTTATGCACACTTCCATCGTGACCTTGAGGGCTGAGGCTCCACAGTCCACACACCACACTCACTCTCACACTCTATAAAACCTCCCACGCCCACTTCCCAAAAGCAACCTCCGCCTCCGCAGTCCGCTCCGCTCGCCACCACCACCACCTATCCGCGCGCGTGCGAGCCCCACGCGCGACACGACCGCGCGCACTGCGAACGCCCGCACGAGAAGCAAGCAACCGCCGCTCTCCTCCCTCCGGGCTCCCATGACCGACGCGGGAGCCGCCAGGCCCAGGAGGGCGGCCAGCGGCGGCGGCGGGGGCGGGGACCTCCCGCTCCGGCCGCCGGAGCCGCCGCGGGACCCGCTGGAGTTCCTGTCCCGCTCCTGGAGCGCGTCCGCGGCCGACGTCTCCCGCGCGCTCGCCGCCGCGCCCGCGCCTGCAGTGGCCGCCATCTCCGAGGACGTCGCCGCGGAGCTCGACGCCGACTCCGCCGCCGGCGCCGGCGGGCCGCCGGCCTCCGGGACCTCCTTCTCCTTCGCGTCCGCGGCCACCTCGCAGCTCGTCTTGGACCGGATCATGGCGCCGTCGGTGCGTGCCTTCTCCGCCACTTTTTCCTCATTCTTTTAATAAACGAACAAAAATCCGGTCTTTTTTATATACAGAAATAAATTCAAGGCAGCCAGTGTTCTTCTTTGAAGCCACTTTGTCTATCTATTTCTATTCTGGTTGGCGCGATTCTGTCTTCTCGTCCTGAATGTTTGTTCCATTTCGCATCCCCCTCTTTGCTGTTGCTGCTCCCTCTTTTTAATTTAAATTTAATGCCACTATCAGATGTCTGGACTTTGCCTGTACTCCTGGAAGAGTCAGGTGAGGACAACAAGAACCAGACAAAAACTCACCATTTTTTTCTCCTCCTTCTCCACGAACAAACCGAAAACAGAAAGAACTGACAAACGTTTGATGTTCATGTTCAACTCCTGTTGCACGATCGATTCTTGTTTCCGACGACGACTGGTGTGCTGAATTTGAGGCTGACTAATTTTCTTGCTTCGCTTGGCTGAACCTGAACGTAGGAAGTGTCGCCGCTGACCTCAGGCCGGCTCTCCCACAGCAGCGGGCCTCTCAACGGCGGCGGGTCGCTCTCCGACAGCCCACCCGTCTCGCCTGAGATCGACGACACCAAGGTATCTCTTCTTCTCCGCCCCTGCACCACTAGCACGACCATTCTAATTCTTGGTTGTTACCTATAACTAATACCCAATTAGTTCTAGGAACCTGAATGGACGTGTTTGTTTCAGTTTAATATGAGACATTTGGTGTCACAAGACAAGGCACATGGTTTAATAGTAGCAGCACTTTACCAGATTATTGTTAATTGCTGCTTCCTCTGTGTGTTAGGCACTGCACTTTTTGTTTGGTACTTCTGCTAGCTTGGTCAGCTGGGTTCAGATATCCTGCATGCCTGCATCTTTTCTTTTCTTTTTTTGAGATGCTGCATGCCTGTATCAGTCTGATCGCTTCCTGGTTTTCTCAACCACGCAGTCTGTAGGTGCTGGTCATCTGGCTGATGTTTCCTCTGTTTGATGCTCTGTTTGCCTTAGGAAACACAGCACTTGTTTGTTTGCTTCTCTGGTTGTGCATTTGTGCAAGAAACTTGGTCAAAGACAGGTTTAGCAAAGTTGTAGATACAACAAGGATTATTAGCATAGAGTCCCTTGTGCAGCTGTGCTGGTAATTACCACGTACTGTAGGAGTATGTTCCTAGCATATTCAGCTTAGCAAATGCAGCTAGCTGGAGCAGAAGCACCGGCCTACAATGCCGATGCAGGCTCCGCAGCTTTTTTTTTCCCTTTCACAAAAATTCCTACACAGTGGAGGGATAACAATCAAAGGTTGAAAAGAGGAAGAACTTGGAGTCATGGACAATGCCCTTTCTCTCCATCCGATGAAACACACTTTACTTCCAATCCATGTCTCCGCGAGTTTCACAGATTTGGGCAAAGTGGCTGCATGTCAAAATCATTGGGCTATGCATTGGGGTAGAATTTACAGACAAGACATGTACAGTATATATTCGAATCCATGCCTTTTGCCTTCCCTCTAGCATTTTCCATGCCCCAATGCAAATTGTGAGTGAGGCCTTGCATTCTTGTGGCTGTAAAACCTGTGCAAACCAAACCATTTCACCTTCTCATTCCATGCTTGCTTGCTTCTTGCTTCTTGCTTCTTGCTCAGGCATGCCGTTGCCTTTCCGCCTTTGCTGCATTTCTCTCTTTGCCACTGCTGCAGCTGTTGCTTGTAGGAGCAGCGTGTGTGGGCACCTGTATGCAGTGTGCTCTCACAACAAATGATGGCTCATTTCCATCCACTTTTTGTGGTTCGTAGGCGTGTGTTACCTTTCCTTTCCTTTCCTTTCCTACCCGTGCTAGTCTTTGTGTGCAGCTCATCAACGACCCACGCAGCTTAAAGAACTGATGCGAAACAAAACAAGCACTAGGGTTATGAAATGAATTGGCAGCTTGGAGTAGAATAGAGTCTCCTTTTTGTTCAGACTTTAGACATGCCTGCCGGCCTGGGTCTTAGACTTTTATCATTGACCATTGCTTACCAGCAGTAAAGAGTTTTGCGTTGGCCTCACTAGAGAGCAGGTTCTGAAACCACATGGCGTCAAGCATGACTGCATGAGTTCATGGTCAAACGATACGGTCGGTCCCGCGTAGTATGTGTGACAGCTTGTAGTGTAGTGTAGTGTAGTGTAACCACATGATCCTCTGCCTCAATCTGCTCTGCTGCCGTGCCCATTTGAAACTGAAGAGAGCCAGGCTGTGGACTGATCCCGGCCACTACAGTGACCGGCAACGCTCCCATTTCCTTCTGTGCTGTGCTGGTGTGGTGTGGTGTGGTGTGGTCCGTGTATGTACAACAGTGGAAGTGGATGTGGTGATGCCCTCTGAACTGTATCTGACCATGGTCCATGGTGGTGGTGGGGTGGGATCTGCGTTCTGCGATGCGACGTGATGGGACCTGTTCGCTTGGGCTTTTTGTTTTATAAACCGTTTTCGATCAACGAATAATTTTTTTTTCACACCACATCAGCTAACGGTGAACTGAAGAAGCTCCAGCCTCCACGCTGCTGACCTGCTGCCCTGCCAGTCTGCCACTCCAGCAGCAGCAGCCCTGCAGCTGCAAGGCTGCGAGAGCTGCAGCCCTGTCCTGCCGGTCCCGGTCTCCTCCTCCCACAAGCAAACACTGCAGCAGCAGCAGCCAGCATCAAACACTGGGGCACTGAGCTCCTCGCCTCCTCACTCCCCGGCTGGGTGGGTACTAGGAGTACTCCTAGCTTGAAGAAAGCAAGAGGCTTGCAGTTGCAGGCCAGGCCTATGCAGTTCTTGCCTCATCACTTTGGCCTTTAGTTAAATGCTCCCTTTTCGCGCCTGTCATGGGCATCCTTCTTACCCCTAATCAAGTGTCACTGCCCCAGCTTTCACAGTCTTAACCTAATGATGCACTCTTTTCTACTGTGCCACCCCTGTCTGCTCCGAGGCTAATCACTGCGTCGTCTAATCTAATAAAATTGCTGACGCCTGGTACCTGTCTCCCCTCATGACTGTGCCATGTGTTGCTCCAATCCTGATCACACAGAGTGGTCAGGTCACTGGCGGATGCGTTGCGTTGCGTTGCGTTGGACAGACAAACACTGACACACCATGGCCATGGCGCATTGGCACGCCTCGGGATTCCATCAGCGTGCCCCTAGCAAGCCTAGAGTAACGCCATGGAAACACATCATATGCAGTGGTCAGGTAAAGTTTGGCCCTGTTCGTTCTGCCGGAACAGTACTTTTCTCTCGTAACAAATCAGCCGGAATCGTGTTTTAACTTTTTTTTTTTCAGCGAAGCGAACATGGCCATGTTGAGTGTACTAGCCGGTATCACTTGGCTTGTTGAGTTGTTGTTTGGATGAATCCTGTCAACTCATGATCTATTTAAAGTTTTTGAATACTCATGATCAATGTTCTGCAGCATAACTATATGCAATGGTCCATTTAGGGTTCAGTTCATTGGCCTTAAAACGTACTACATCCGTCCCAAAAATAATGCAAATATGGGTTACGTGCCACGTAAAGTAATTCACGTTTGATCAAGTTTTTAATAAATTATATTCACATTTATCACTCTAAATTAATTTATTATGAAAATACATTTAGTAATCTAATGGTATTTATTTGACATTATAAATATTGATACTTTTTATCTATAATTGGTCAAACTTAAGGTACTAAAACGTGACACTGTGTTAAAATTGCATTCTTTCTAGGACGGTGGGAGTATGTAGCATAAAACTACTATTTGCAGAATGGTATTTCAGTTTACGTGTCACAATCACTTCGAAGTTTTGTCTGATTTTTTGGATGAGCAGGAGCAATTGTCAAATCCTTTGCAAGAATTTTTAGATTTACTGCCTGTCTGAGTGTAGAGATGACTAGGATTATATTATTTGGATGAATCCTGTGAAGTGTGAACTCATGCTCTATTCATTAATCCTATAGCTTAACTATCTGCGATGGTTCGTTACTCATTAGTTAATCAAGATGTTAACAATTCAGTTCATTTGCCTAACTGTAGGGTTTTTTGCAGAGCAAGTAGGATAACTTGAGCAGGGGGGACTGTCAACGGGGAAAAAATCCATCTTTGATGCGCTGAACAGTATCTAACAAATTGTAACTGAACGATTGCCGTTGTTGTTGGTGGTGAAAAATTCTTTGCAGTTCTGCAGAGCGGTGAGCACGCCGAAGCCGCAGCCGTACGCCCGCGGCGGGAGCAAGACGGTGGGGCGGTGGCTCAAGGACCGCAAGGAGAGGAGGAAGGAGGAGACGCGGGCGCACAACGCGCAGGTGCACGCCGCCGTGTCCGTGGCGGCCGTGGCCGCGGCCGTGGCCGCCGTGGCGGCCGCCACCGCCGCGGCCTCGTCGTCGGGCAAGGACGGCCGCGGCGCGCGCACGGACATGGCGGTGGCGTCGGCCGCGACGCTGGTGGCCGCGCAGTGCGTGGAGGCCGCGGAGGACCTGGGCGCCGACCGCGAGCACCTGGCGGCCGCCGTGGGGTCGGCGGTTAACGTCAGGACCCCCGGCGACGTCGCTACCATCACGGCCGCCGCCGCCACAGGTTCGGCACTGCAAACCGAGCCCGTACAGCGTTCCGATCGATCTCTGGCGGGGAATGGAACATCAGAGTGACGCGACCGCATGGCGGCGTTTGCTTGGTCTTTTTCTTTGGCAGCGCTGCGCGGCGCGGCGACGCTCAGGGCCAGGGCGCTGAAGGAGGTGTGGAACGTCGCGGCGGTGATCCCCGTGGAGAAGGGCGCGGTGGGCGGAGGTGGTGGGCAGCATCTCCAGCACTGCGGCCACAAGCACGACGGCCAGCCGAAGCAGCAGCAGCAGCAGAGGGAGGTGGAGAGCAGCAACAGCAGCAGCAGCTGCTTCAGCGACGAGCTGGTGTTGGGCGAGGAGAACAACTTCCTGGGCATCTGCACGCAGGACCTGCTCGCGCGCGGCACCGAGCTCCTCAAGCGCACCCGCAAAGGTACCCCTGTCACTCTGTGCTCGTGTGCAGTTTCCATTGACGAACGAACCTTGGCGTCGCGCTCGCGCAACGTTTCTGATGAGGATGCTGGTCTGGTCGTGTCTGTACAGGATCGTTGCATTGGAAGGTTGTCTCTGTGTACATCAACCGGGCGGGCCTGGTACGAATCGAACCAAATCGAATCTCGTGTTCTTCAGCCGCAACTCATTCTTTTAGCATCGCCCAATCGAGTCTCACGTCCTTCAGTATCAGTCGCAACTCATCTTTTGAGCATCGCCAAACTGAATTGGGTCCCCGCCTGCCATTTCTGCAGGTGATGCTGAAGATGAAGAGCAAGCATGTCGGTGGCACCATCACGAAGAAGAAGAAGAGTAAGTGTGCAAGCTGTTGCAAACCGTCCGTACAGCTACAAGTTGTAGGCGTGGTGAACGCTGACGCAGCTGGCTGAGTGCATTGCATGCAGGCGTGGTGGTGGACGTGTGCCGGGACGTGGCGGCGTGGCCGGGGCGGCACCTGCTGGAGGGCGGTGAGCAGCGGCGCTACTTCGGGCTGCGCACGGCGGAGCAGCGGGTGATCGAGTTCGAGTGCGGCAGCCAGCGGGAGTACGAGATGTGGACCAAGGGCGTCGCGCGCCTCCTCGCCATCGTCCACGCCCAGAAGCGCTGACCGCTAAGTGTCAGACACCGACAGTAGAGATGTAGCTAAAGCTTTAGGCAGGGCGTGTGTCGCGGCTGCTGTAAGAGCATGCATGCAGAGATGATGTCGTGTCATGTGTGTGATCGATGGCGTCCCATCGTCATGGTGATTGGTGATTATCACTTTATCAGTGACAGTGACAAGAGGAATGTTACCTGTTCATCTCACTTGTTGCTGCCTCTAGTTAAGCTGCGGTCCTGTTGCTGAACTGAATGTTCAGTTCCCATCGTTGTAGAGGAAGATAGCTAAGCTGCGGTCCTGTTGCACTGCTTTTGTTATGTGGCGTTTGCACTAATTTAGTCCTGCTTGGCACTGCGTGTTCATCCCTGTTTTGCTCTAACGAATTCTTGGAAAGAAGAGCAATGCTGGCTTGGTCAACAAATTCATTTATCCACGCATCCAACTCAAACCATGCAATCTCCTCCCTGCATCCAGCAAGCTTGACGAATGACGATGGTAGCATGGATGTTCAGGACTCGTCTGTCTAAAGTTCCAGACTGCAACTTGACTTTGTCTCTCACAGCTTCATCAATTGTTGATGATGGGTCACTGCGACGGTATCCCGGAAGCAAGTTCTCGACATCTTCTGAAGCTCTGAAGAACAAAAGGCGTTCACAGGTCATAACATGATTGTGCAAAAGTAGAGTACATTTGGAATGTAAAGTCATGGTGTCGTGGTGGTGATGTATCACCGTCTCTGGGTGACGTTGATAGCCATCCCAAGATTGAGGTCTTCGTCGTCCAGAGGAACGTGGAGCTCGCCACGTTTAGAGCAGACCTCTCCCTCGTTCTCGTCGCACTTGTTGGTGGAGACCAGCCAGCCGTTACGTCGGAGGAGTTCCAAGCACACCTTTCCTCGAGGTTCCGTATGTCTGTAGGCGCGGCCAGGGTCTGTGCTTGGCTTGGGGGCCCCTTTGCACACGTGTGTCAGCTAGACGACCACTCTAGCGTCGCTATGCAGGGAGGCAAAATGCAGATACAAGCGGTGCACCGTGAGCCTGAGCTCGTAGTGGACCGTTGCTCGGAGATTCAGCGTTGGGACTTTCGATCCCATGCTGGTTGAGGTGGAGGCATGTCTAACCAAAAGGCCACATCAGGTAGGTCCCACGAGCCAGGTCGTGTCGGAGGTGGCCCAAGCGGTGGATCTGTGTCTTTCGGGCCCAGACGAGTGCGACTCAAACCAAACATCACCAAGGCCCTCGCTCTTGGTGCCGGAGCAGGCTAGGGGATCCCCACCCCCGGTCTAGGTCGACTTCCCCGCCAACAAGGTAGGTGCAGACGGAGGCGGGCCAGCCACACCGGCTGTTGATGGCAGTGCGCCTGACACGATGGCCGTAACTTCGACCAATGACTTCATCACTGTATTCAAGAAGCCTCTCACGATGCCTGTCTTGTCGTCGCCTCCACGACTACGGCTAACCCGGGCGACCAGAGCGCGGGCGGGGGAGCTGGACGACTCGGAGCTCGTCCCCAAGAGGAGCGCTAGGCTTGCCGCCAAGAGCAGGCACAGGGAACAGAAGCCGGAGGCTCAAGCGCGGAAGGTGATGATGAAACGTCTGGGGCTCGAGATGGAGACTGAGCTACCTGACGAAGCCTCCTTTGAGGAATTCCAGACCGCCTTCAAACTCCTGGCGTCGACGCGGGAAGCCATGCAGGTCCTCTTCCCAGGTAGGAACCCGTGGGTCTAGACACTCGCTTTTGTCTTGCTGATTTGGTCGCAAAACACCTTTACTATGTAAATTTTTCTAAGTGTATCCAATAACTAGGTGGTAAGGTGTGTTGTGTCACGAAGGCTCCTCGCTTGCGTGATCGCGCATGAGTATACTAATAGTTATTTTCCTCTTAATGGAAAACGGGTGAATGGCCCTATCGCGAAAAAATGGTGTCGTGGTGATACTTACTGGTTAGTACTGCTCGAATGTGTTCGCAGTAGCAGAGAAGCAGCTTTGCCTAGACCATGCTGGTACTCCATTGTGTAACCTGCATCTGTTGCCGGCGGCGGGTTGCGTCATGCTCAATGCTCATGGCGGGTACGGTGGGCGACAAGGCGGCGGCGCAGCCGGCAGCCACGAAGGTAGGCACCGCGGCGCGGCCGCGCGGGCGACGGATTTGTTTCCCTTCCCGGCTTGATTCGCTTTTCCGTCGTTGTTTCCGTGCTGTTGCTTTTCCCTCCGCGCACCGCCGGCAGCTGCTTTTCTCGCGTGGCCAGGGCCCTGGGCACACATCAGGCGGCGTACGGACCACAAGGGTTCATGACCACGGCCCGCCCGGGCCCGGCCTGTTGATCTGATGCCCACTCCGATAGTAGCAGCGGATTTATATTCCAGGCCCAAATGTGTTTCACGTGTACTTATATAAATAAATATATTCCCCTAAAAAATATAAATAAATATATAGGCCACAATCAGTATGTTGTTTGGCCATCCGAGTGCATTGCATTTTTTAAAGAAAAAGGTCCAATTTTTTCCCAATCAATTATCGTAAAAGTCAGCATTTTCTCCATCAACTATAAAATTGGACACATCTCTTCCCACATCTCCCAAATCGTGACCCCATAGTTGTTTCCCTCGTTGTTTTTTCTCATTTTCTTTTATGTTTATTATCTCTGAATCTTTAAAAAATTATAATAAATCATAGTAAAATCATAAAATGGAAAGTCTTGTTTTGTTGGACTTCACTTGAGTATATCTACACAGTGAATATATGGTATGGTATGCTTTAGTACAAAATTTTTGATGTAGATTTAGATCTATGTTTTTCTGTTATTAATTCGTTCAATTGTGATAAAATTTTTATGGTGGGTTAATCATTGCATATTTGTGTTGTATTAAAAATTTAATGCTCTGAGTTATAGGTTTCATGCTTGAGCCGTAGTAAAAAGAAGAGAAGGCAGGTCATGACAATATGTGACCCCGTGGTCCCTCATGAGGCATCGGAACCATCTACCACGAAAGCTGGGCTGACCTTCACTGTGGAACTGGGGTGGCCATTTGTCGGCAAGGTGTCATGGTCACGGGTTGTCTCCATCTCTACATCTTCAACATCTCGTTCTTCCCCAGATCTGGTCGTTAAGAACCTCCCGCGGTGCCACCCACCCATCCGCCCTTAATTTTACTTTAATTTTAACCTTTTTTTAATTTAATTTTAAATCTAACACTGTCGGTTTTTTTTAAACTAACACTTTTGGCCGTGCCTATTGTCCTGGCGCGGCCAAATGCCTATGCCGCGCCATGCATGGCGGCGCGGCAGAGGGCTGACGTGGCGGAGACCAGAAGCGATGACCGATGACGTGGCAGGGCTCTGCCGCGCCACCGATCTTGGCGCGGCAGTGCCGCGCCCTGATTCGTGGCGCGGCAGAGGGGGGTATAACCCATGCCGCGGCCCGCTTGCCCGAGTAGCAAAACCGTTCCGCGAGCAGCGCAGCCACGCAGCCTGGGCGCCGCCACCGCCTTCGCCCGCGCCTGTTCGCCGCCGTGCACGCTGTCCGCCACGGCCGCGTCCGCCCACGCCAGCCAGCCCGCCTGCGGCAGCTAGCGAGCCGCGCCCGCAATAGTAGCAATGCAGCCGCGCCAGGCAGCCTGGCCGCCGGCCGCCCGGTGCATCCGCCGCGTCGGCACGCTGGCGTGCCTCCCCCTCCGGCCAGAACCTCCGGTCACGCCCGGCGGCTGCCCGCCTAGGTCTGCGCCCGCGCCTCCCGGCCCGGTCTTGCGCGCTGCAGCGAGGTAGTCCACTAATATTGTTAACGCAGTTAATAAAGTTAGTAAAATTATTAAAGTATAGTTAGTATAATTATTTAGTTTTGTTCGTATACGTAATATAATAGGGACAATTGGCCACGGGACATGCCAAATGAGCACCGACGGCTGGTGGACACCCCGAATCCGCAAAGTTGCTGCTGGACACTGTGTTTCCACTTTGAATTGCCAGAAGACACCGCGCCCTGGTTTCAGCCAAGAAAAGTGATGATTTGCCCAAATTGCCCTTGGCCCAACTGGTCAGCCCATTCCATCCGCCGCGACGCGGTCCTCGTCAGCGAGCCAGACAGCCTCCCAGACGAACCCACCCTCGCTGCCGCCGGCCGTCGAGCTCACGCCGTCGCCCCGCTGCTGCGCCCTTCCTCCGTACGACCGCACCATGCCTCCCTATCGGCGCATCGCAGCTCCCGCGCCTCTCCTCCCCGGTCATCGCCGCCGGTGCTAGCCCGTCGTGGCGAGGACGCGGTCGCAGCCGCCAGTGCCTGTGGCCGCCGGACCACCTCCAGCCGAGCCGAGCAGCTCTGCGGGAGCACGCTGCCCGCTCCCGAACTGGCCGCGCCGCGCGCCGCCGTTGAGCTGGCCACGCATGGCGGCGCTCGCGAGCAGCAGCTCCGCCGTGGCCTCGCGGGCGCATGCGAGCAGCCGCTCCGCCACGGCCTCGCCGGCGCGCGCGACCAGCCGGTCCGTCGCGGCCATCGCGGGCACGCGCGCGAGTAGCAGCTCCGCCGCGTCCTCGCGGGCGCACGAGCAGCAGCTTCGCCGTGGCCTCGTGGGCAGGCACGCGAGGCAGCAGCTCCGCCACGGCCTCGCCGGCATGGGCGAGCAGCCGGTCCGCACGGCCTCATGGGCACGCGTGCGAGCTGCGGCTCCGCCATGGCCTCGCCGGCGCGCGTGAGCAGCAGCTCCGCTGCGGCCTCATGGGCACGCGTGCGAGCTGCGGCTCCGCCATGGCCTCATGGGCGCATGTGTGCGCCACCGTGGCCGGGAAGCCTCCTCCGGCCGGGAACAGCGTGCTCCAGCGCCTCCTTCGCCCCAAATTCATGACGCGTCCGCGCGGAGCTCGCCTTGCTGCCGGCGCCCTCTCCTCCGTTTCTCCTTCAACGGTGGGAGGCCGGCGGCCGGCACAGAGAAAGAAAGGGGGAGGAAGAAGAATGGGCTGACCAGTTGGGCCAAGGGCAATTTGGGCAAATCATCACCTTTCTTGGCTGAAACCGGGCGCGGTGTCTTCTGGCAATTCAAAGTGGAAACACAGTGTCCAGCAGCAACTTTGCGGATTTGGGGTGTCCACCAGCCGTCGGTGCTCATTTGGCATGTCCCGTGGCCAATTGTCCCAATATAATAAGTTAGCCTTGTAGAGATGTAAATATTTGATTAGTTAGTATAGTTATAGTTAGAAAATGTATTAATGTTAGTATGGACATTAGGTACGATCACTGTTCGCCTAAATGGTCGTTTAGCCCGTTTAAACACCGTGTAAACGCTATACGGTGGTGTTCTGTTTTCGTTTAATCGTCCGTTTACCTCGTTTAATTGTCCGTTTAGCCTGTTTAATGGGCTATTTAGCCCAAATAAATGCTAAATGGTAGGTGACCGACTGTTTAGCGTTTAGCGTTTACGAAAACATTGGGTACGATGATTTCGACGACTTAATGAAGTGTCTTGAAATGGTTTTGCAGATGGATTGCTCTGTTAGAGTTTTGTACGGAGAAAGTGTTAGGAGAGAAGATGGTATGTTTGAGGATATGGAAGAAGAATTGGAATGGTTTGATGAACCTCCTGGCTTCAACGACCTTTGTGTCCGTTTGAATGCAAAGTTTGGCGGTGATTTCACACTGAAGGGGAGGTTTGATACTGGGAAGACTAGGGCACACTATGTCCTCATGCCCTTGCGCGATCCTGCTCACTAGTCCCGCTACACTAGGGTTATCCAAGGTTCTAATGTGCCCATGGCTGAGGTGGTGGTGGAGAATGGGTACAGGATGCATGGTGTTCAGGACAGCCCGTCCATTTATGGTTTTAGAGGCAATGAACAAGAATTAGGGGTCGAAGAGGAAGCAACTCAGGAAAACATGGATTTGGACGGTCAGTTGATGCAGGAGTAGTTTCATTCAACTGCAGTAGGCTGTATAAGCAATGACTTCGATGTGAATGAGTTTGAACGGGAAGAGGAGGAGCAGGAGGAGGAGGACAGGATCGGTGATGTAGTTAGCAGTGATTCAGACGATTCTGATGATGACCAAGGAGGTACAGATGCCGTGGCAACACCGGCTGATGCCATGCCAGTACCAATTCAAACTATGCCTTTACCAGTACCAACTGAGGTTTTGTATGGTGTCCATATTCAGGGTAGACTAGTCATGGATTTGGCTGTAGATGATAACCCCTATGATTCATGGGCCAGAATTAGTGAAGCGCAGCAGTATGTTCCACCACCACCTTACACAGCGACTGAGCTTGAGCAACTAAGGTCCAAGAACGTACCTTTCAGGGGCGTTCCAAACTATAGGGATGTCAGCATGACGGATATGGCAGTTTGTGATACCGGTCTCCAGCTATGTAGGAATTCATTGTATAACCATGAGAAAGAACTCCTTAGGAAGGGGATGATATTCAACACAATGTCAGAGATGAAACTCTTCCTTCAGGACTATGCTATGTACCACCATAGACCGTACACTATCACTCATTCGAACCAGGAGTTGAGGTACCACTTGATATGCAAAAATGGTTGTCTGTGGAGGTTAAATGCACGAAGGAGACAGAGTGATGGCAAGTGGAGGATAACAAAAGTTGTTGAACCCCACACTTGCCTAGACAATAGAGGAAGGAAAATCATCAGCAGCTCATTGCACGTTACCTTGCCCGTCGTATATTGGGGCTCGTTGATGACAATAACAACATCTCGGTGTCTTCTTTACAACATTCCATATCTGGATTCGTTAGGTATGATGTGTCATACGGAAAGACTTGGCGTGCTAAGCAAATTGCTTTGGCGATTCGATGGGGTACTTGGGAGGAAGCATACAACAGGGTGCCCCGCATCTTATGTGCAATGCATTATTACAACCCTGGCTTGAAATGGTTTGTGGACACCGGAGGGATGGTTTTTCGGGACCCATTGAGGCATGTCCTCTATCGTGTGTTCTGGTCATTCGCGCAAACAGAACATGCATTTCAGTTTTGTCGGCTAGTCATACTTGTTGATGGCACTTTTCTGACAGGAAAGTACAGGGACACCTTGATGATGGCTGCTGCTGTTGATCCTGAGGACCAGATAGTACCCGTAGCTTTTGCTTTGGCAGAGGGAGAGAACAATGAATCGTGGTCATGGTTCATGTGGCTTCTACGTGTGCAAGTGCTTGGCTCAACTCGCATTATATGTTTGATCTCCGACCGTCACGTAGGGCTTCTTAATGCTGTAGCTGAGCATATAGATGGGTTCCCGCCTCTAGTACATAGATGGTGCATGAGACACTTTGCCGCAAATTTCTGGCGGCATCAGCGGAAGAAGGAGGTATGTGACAAAGTAAAGGTTCTATGTTGTGTACGTACAGAGCACGAGTTCAAGGAGATAAAGAGAGAACTAGACAAGATGATAAATGCAGCGGGAAAGGCCTGGTTAGAGGCGCAGATGGAACAGAAGGCTTAGTGGATGTTAGCATATGACGAGGGGGGTTTCAGGTATGGCATCATGACTACTAACTCCTCGGAGTCCTTCAACCGTGTATTCAGCGGAGTTCGATCGTTGCCTATGTCTGGAATTGTTGAGTTCTCCTTTCATAAGTGCAACGAATATTTTGTGAAGAGGTGGGAACTTGCACAGAGGAATATAGCTGAGCAGGGGCGTTTTGGAAAGGCCGGAGCTGAACATTTGAAGGAGGCCGAGGAATTAGCCAAGCAGCACACCGCCGAGCCGTATGGACCCCGTCGTCATATCTTTAGTGTACGGGGCAAGGGTGGCACAAGCTTGGGCAGCGAACGTTATGGTGGACGAAACTACCGAGTTGATCTTGAAAAGTTAGAGTGCAGTTGCAACGTCCCTCAGATCATGCATGCCCCTTGCTCTCATATGATCACGGCCTGCAGGGTTCGCGGGTACAACTATGAGGATCTACCATATATGTCACCCTTGTATCTCCGTTCGAACACCGTTAGTATTTGGGAGATGAGCTTCGAGCCATACCTTAACCCAACACAGTGGCCACCTTATAATGGTTATGACTACGCGCCGTATCCGGATCTAATGAAGGTAGGGAAGGATAGGAGGAAGAAGAAGTGACTGAAGGGGGACATGTACGCTATGAGAGGGTACGGGGAAGACATGTACGGCGGGGGAGACTTCAACGAGACCCGTGGCAGGAATCTTTGCTCCGTTTGCAAACAATCTGGCCACAAGGCTAGCCGGCATAGAAGACAGCAGGTGATGTCATATTGTTTTCGTATTGCATAACATGTAGTTCAAATTTTACAATGCTACATAATGTTAATCTGAAAATTGTTAATTCGAATACTCTAACCCTTTGTTTATCATTTTGTAACAGGATGGCCCCTCCCACGCCGCACCAGCTGATCCCTCTTCTTGATGTGGAGTACGACGACCCCCTTCATGTCGTGGGACTTAGTTCATTACGTCGAACTTATATCGAACGAATATTGTCGTCGAAAACTTGTAGACTCATAAACAATGAAAATGTTGTATTGCAACTTGTCGTCAATTTATTCGCGTTATGTTCGTTTTGTGCCGCACTTATAGTTTTATACAGCACCGACAACAACTCAATTGTAGATGGCCGTGGTCTCGCTGCGTCACTGACGCGCCGTGGGATCTGGCGCGGCACTGACGCGCCATGTACCATGGCGCGGCACTGACGCAGAACCATGCCTATGTAGCACCAGAACCTGGGCTATGGCGCGGCAAATAATTTCGTTCGCTTTAGAAATTTTAAGCGCATGATAAAAAAAGATGTGATCACTTAAGATCGATCATGGGTAATAGAATTTATAGTACATAGCTACATTGATCATTAATAAAGCATGGAACTAACAGGGGGGTGGAACCCACCGCTTGAAGCGCTCACAGGGATTTCTCTTTCTAAACCAATCGTCGAAAAGGAGGTACCTAGGATCAAACTTGTCTGCACCGTCGATCCACTGAAAGAAAAAGCACCTCTCATGATCCTATAAAACAAAAATTCAACAAAATATTAGTAATCTAGTAATACAAATGAAGAAAAAAAAATAGTAGAAACAATTACTTACATTAAAACAACTGCACGTGTAGAAGCAACGAGCCGCTGTGTCGGGATGTCTCGATTGAAACACGTCGACCGAACGACCACAGTCACAATTAGGGACAGGGAGTTCAGGACGGACGGGGGCATCTTTGCTAGACTCGTCGGGGTACATTTCTCTAGGACGACCCCGTTTTCGCCATAACTGCTCCCGAAACATGTCTTCCATATAATAAAACGGTTCAAATTAAACATCAATCAAAACAACGCAAATTATTGGAAAATGTAATCATTTGCAATGCAACTAAAATATTATAAAGAACAATTATAGCAACAAAAATATACATGACAAACATAATCATAACTAAATAATTAACCTTAACATTGATAAAATCAAACTAATATTTTCACCATAGTTCCCAAACATAATTTTCCTACTGATCTTAACTCCCATTCATAATATCCTATTCACCATTCAAACGAAAATAAAATGTGCGTCATTACCTTGAACTAGGACGAGGAGGGAGGGAGGCGGCCGAGGAATGGAAGGGAAGGGACGGAGGCGGCAATGGAGGGCCGGGCTGCCGCCGTACGTGGCGCAGCGGCCGGCGTGGTTGGCGACAGGCGGGTGCGGGAGCGACGCCTAGGCGGCTTTGCTGCTCGGGCAAGCGGGCCGCGGCGTGGGTTATACCCCCCTCTGCCGCGTCACGGATTAGGGCGCGGCACTGCCGCGCCAAGATCGGTGGCGCGGCAGAGCCCTGCCACGTCATCGGTCATCGCTTCTGGTCTCCGCCACGTCAGCCCTCTGCCGCGCCGCCATGCATGGCGCGGCACAGGCATTTGGCCGCGCCAGGGAAATAGGCGCGGCCAAAAGTGTTAGTTTTTTTTAAAAAAAACCAACAATGTTAGATTTAAAATTAAATTCGAAAAAGGTTAAAATTAAAAAAAATTTCTCTGCCTATGGGGCCGACACCTCCGCCCCTTTGGCCATGGGTGGCGTGAAGGCATGAGCAGAGCAGAGGTTGGGAGCCAGGGCGTGGATCTGCATAGTCCGGTGGAGAGGCTGGCGCGGATGTAACTTTTTATTATCCTCTTGTTTATCTTTTAAGTGTTCCATCAACATTCTTGGACCGACTAAGCGCCAAGTGACTGAAAATGGGATTAATACCTGTCTCTAAAAATACATTATGTAGTAGTGATCTTCAACGTGCTGCTAAGATATATAGGGAAACAAAAATTATGTGACAACCCATAAAGAAATCAAGGGCAATAATGCACATGCCATCAGTTCTCAGTCTATAACTTATATAGTATTTTATTCTAGAAAGTAGGAGCCAATCCATGAGGCTAGATACCATGTATTGGACTTCCTATTAGTGCATGCACGACCAGAACAAACGACATATGCAAGATGCACAAGGCCTGTCAACTGCACTGTCGTCTATGCATAGACATCAAGTCCCCGCTTCTTGAACACGACCACGAAAGGGGAGTCACTTGTCGCCAGCCATGTTTTCCCCTCGGATTCATACAGGCCGAGATCTTTGCAGGGCTTCATTTCCCCATCGTGGCACCACACCAGCTTGTACCCCTTGGTTGCGCCGGCGACGTGCCTCTCGACGCGGAACACAAATCCAGGTGGTTTCTTAATAAGGTATTCCGGGATGGAGACAAGTTGACGCGGCTCCGACGATGGCAGCGACCAGCTTCTTGTGACATACCAATACAGTGATTCGACGCGGGTTGTGATGATGGCGAAGATGATCTTGGTGTCGGTTGAAAGACGAGTTTTCCCATCAGAAGATGCACTAAGCGGGCTGAACTTTACAGGGTCGCCATGGTCAGCCTCACTTCGTGCCTGGATCACGAAGGACGCCAAGGGAGCCAAAGAATTTAGTTTGAGGCCGCCGCCGCCGGTCCCCTTTTGTGCTGGGAGAATGTAGTATGCTGAAAGGCTAGTCAGTTGATGTCCATCTGTGTCGTAGATTAGTTGGGTCGCATTCGCATCACCAGTGGCAGTGATACGAGGGAGGGAGATGGCGAAGAGCAGAACAAGGGGAAGGAGATGTTTCATCATGGATGAAATGTTTGGGTTTTGCTGTTTGTGGCCTCAATCTATCAATGTCATGGGTGGGCTTTTATATATAGATAGTCGCCATGCATGCTAAGCATTTTTTAAATGTCCTCTAAAAGTTTCGGTACTAGCTAGTTGTATTTGTGGGCCAAGGTTTTTTGTATACCTTAGAAGATAGATTATATCTTCAGGAGAATATTATATCTAGATAGCATACTTTAAAGATTTTGTATATCTTGTTGCCTCAAACTATCAAGGGCAATGTTTTTTTATTATCGATATACGTAGCTATCATGCTAGACATAATTTCCGTAGCTTTTTTTAATTCATTAAGAGTATATCCATTTTCATAGTGAATGTTGTAGACAGTATTTGGGGAATATAATTTGGCGACTACAATATAATAACTAAATATATCAAAGCAAAGAGATCTGCCACAAATATTTATTTTCTATAATAATCAATAAGGTGCATTCACCCAGTCCATCAATCTACTAGAGCTAGAAATTAAAGAATAATATATAGATTATATCCTAATGATTTATTAGATGAGCAAAATTCACCGCCGGTCCCTGAACTTGGCCGGCGGTGTCATCCAGGTCTCTGAACTTCGAAAATGATATTTGTGAGTCCTTAAACTTGGCAGACGGTGTCATTCAGGTCCCTAAACTTTCAAGGTGACCACCGCAGGTCCTTAAATTTAGCTGGCGGTGTCATCCCGGTCCCTGAACATTTCAAGGTGATCACTGCAGGTCCCTAAACTTGGCAAGCGGTGTTATCCCGGTCTAAATATAATAATATTAAAAGTTACCTATAGTATTAAAAGTTTTCTCTGTTAAAAGTCAGTTCTAATTTTAGTATTATTTTAAAAGTTTTAATAGTAGTATTATAGAAGTAACTTTTCTCTGTTATTATATAACATAATTATTAAAAACTTTTAATACTATAATATTATTACTAAAAACTCTAGTACTATAATACTACTATTAAAAATGCTTTACATGCATTTACATGCATAGAGCATATTTTACATGCATAGAGCATATTTTAGAGTCGCAAGTTTCATGGTTTGCACAAACTGGTGGCACAATGTATTCATGATATTTTTGTTGGTTAAATAAAGACATTCCTTACTAAGTTAATTAAGACTATCCATGGTGCAGCAGTAGATATCTTAGAGCATCTCCGAGAGTATCCAATAATCCTTTCCCATCCATGATTTTTGGGGAGAATGAAAAAAACTCACCTCATAATCTTTTAGCACTTGAGAAAAAAGCCCCTTTGCGCGTAAAGATGCGCGGACTCGCGCCCCTATAGTATGGCCGATCTAAAGGTGAAAGGATGGAAAAAGAATAAAGAGTAGAAAAAAGATCCTGATGCAAATATACAAGAGAGAAGTAATATATAAAAGTGGTTAGGATAATTTAGATATAGTATAGGATTTCTGATGTAAAATTGTCTTCTATATTTTAGCAGTGAGTTATTAAGAGCATCTTCAAGAGACTTTCTAAATCTCACTCTCTAAATCATCATTTGGAGAGCCATTTGCTTAAAAATTGCTTTCTATATCTTTTTATTCTCCAACAGTTTTTCTATATCTTATGCGCACTCTAGAGAGCCATTCTCGTCTTCTATATTTGGCTAGCGAAAAATCCGGAGTAGAATATAGCTATATTTGGATGACCATTTAGAGAAGCTGTTGAAAGATAGTTTTTCACTGAAATCTCTATTCCTACTCCCTCCGTCCCATTGAGTTTATCGCTCGGGAACCGGGATTGTGAGGGGGGCATGGTTTTCCAACGACAAACTCAATGGGATGGAGGGAGTATCATTTAGGAAGGACATGGAGACTCTCTAGGAGATGCTCTAAAAATTGTTGGGCTTTTTTCCTCCCAATACATTTTTGGGGTTGTAAAACTATATGTTTTAGGAAGAAAAAATAGGATACTCTTGCCGATGCTCTAGAGCAGAGATTTTGTAAAATAGATCTCAAAAAAACACAATTTAGAGGATCTCTAGAATAGATAGCTTTCTAAATACTGGAACACCACTACAGCTTCTTTAATCCACACTCTCCAATCCAAATTTCTAATGGGCCACATCAACAAGATTCGTTTATATCTATGGCAACATGCATGGGAAAGGGCAGGCGCTCGCGCGGGAAGGTGCTTGCATGCACTTTTGCTGGCGAGCTACGCCCCCTCATCAATTCTCCCGACCAAGAATCACGGAATAGAGCACTCACCACTTTAGAAAACCAGGTAGTGAAGCTGTTGGACATAGGTTTTTCGAGAAAACCACTAAATCGGGCATCACGAGAGCATATACAGAGTCTCTTGGAGCAGTACTACCTAACAGGAGCTCTACTCTATTTTTAGGTTGTTGAGCTAAAAAAAACAGCTCAGGTAGACTATCTACTGGAGCCCCTACTTTTTTAGCACGGAGCCCCTACATTTTTTTAGCACAGAGCCCCTACTTTTGGTCTTCTCCTATTTTTCCCCTCCCACTATTCATTTTTATTGGCCCCATACTTGCGCCACCCAAATAAATTATTGTCCCATCTGGTTTCTCCCTCGCTTGACTGTTCGTCCATTCAAGTGCTCGATCTACCGCCTCCACGCCGCTGGGGAGTTGCCACTGCCGCCAGGGAGCCGCTGCAGGGGAGTTGTCGTAGGCTGCGTATTCGGCAAGACAAGTTCCGTGTGTCTTGAGCCGGCTGCTCCTCCCCCTCCGTGGGTCGTGCCACCCTATCGCACCTCTTCCTCCCCTGGTGGTGCCCCTCCCTAGCGCGACCCCATTCTCCGATGACGGCCCTCCTACGGCGACTCCCCTCCCCGCGGTGTGACCCCTTCTTCGGCGACTCCCTTCCCCGTGGCGTGACCCCTTCTCCGGCGAAGGCTCCAACATCTCTAACAGGTTCTCGGTAACATCTCCTCCTCCCCCTCCTTCCTTCATATCTTATATGAATGCAAATTTGTGTGAATTTGTTCTGTAAGGGACTGTGACGCCTAAGAGGAGGGTGAATTAGGCAACTTAAAAATCTATTTCTAACTATAGCCTCTAATTCCACCTAGTCAAAACTTATGCAAGAAAGTAATATATCTAGATGTGCAACTACGGTTTTGCTAGGTGTGTTACTATCTCTACCGCAAAGAGTTATGCAACCTAGGTTACAATTCTATCAACTAGCCTATCAACTAAACTAGGAAAGTAAAGCAGTCAACCAAGGCAGCAATGTAAATGCGGAAGGTAAAGATGAGGTAGAGATGCAAACTCCCGTCGACCACTCTGGTATTTTTACCGATGTATCAAGAAGCGCTCAAGCTTCCCCCTAGTCCTCGTTGGAGCCCCTCGCCAGAAATCCCTCGCAAGGGCCAAGCTCCCGATCGGGTAACTCCGTGGATAGCCCTTTGCCTTCCCCACGCACAAGTGGGCCTCTAGTGTGTCTTCCGGCAAGCCTCTTATTTGTCTTGGGTGTGTCCTTACACGCCTTCTTATTTGTCTTGGGTGTGGGTTTGTTTGGACAAACTTCCATAAAGTGCCCCAATTCTTCGCATCCATAGCATCATTTCTTTCTTTGCTCATTTCTTTGACTGGTGAAAATGAAATCTTGAATTTAGATGGGCACACCCTTGACGTTGAGCCTTTGGATCATCTTCTCCACCTTGTTGATAAGTTTGATTGATTCTTCATCAAGGTCGAAGGTGGAGGAGGAAGATTGATCATCATCACTTGATTCTTCATCATCATCATCCGCATCTTCTTCTTCTTCTTCACCTGAGGAGCTTGGGCTTGAACTTGTCTCAACTTGCTTGCCCTTCATCTTCTTGTGCTCACTACAAGCGAGAGCTTTGCCTTTGCTTGATGAAGAGGCTTCTTCATGACCCATCTTACGTGACATCTCAAATGCCACTATCTTGTCAATGACTATGGTCGGGGTCATGGTGCTCAAATCCTCCATATTATGAAGGATGGTGATGATGCTTGTATATTTCTTTTGTGGTAGCACGGAGATGATCTTCCTCATGATGTCCGCATCACCTAGCTTTGTTAATCCTATAAAATTGAGCTCATCGATAATTAGATTCAAACGAGAAAACATATCACGAACAAGCTTATCATCATTCATATCAAAAGAATCATAACTTTATTGAGCTAGGCAATATTTTTGCTCATGGACATTACTTGCGCCATCATGGAGCTCTTGTAATTTTAACCAAATTTCATGTGTCGTATTGAAAGTGGACACTTGGTTAAACACATCCATGCTAAAAGATTCAAACAAGCAATTTTTAGCTCTAGCATTGAATTGAATTTATTTTTCTTCACTCTTTGTGGGTTTATTGGGATTTTTAATGGGTTTTATCCCGTCACGAGTGACTCTCCAAACACCCAAATCTACCGCCTCAAGATGACAAGCCATTCTAGCTTTACAGTAGAGGAAGTTAGTGCCGTCAAAGTGCGGAGGCCTAGAGGTATCCATCCCAACCACTCTGAATAGCGTTGGCTCAACGGCGGTAAAGTCAAAGGTCCAAATTGAGCCAACCGGCTCTGATGCCACTTGTAGGGGACTGTGACGCCTAAGAGGAGGATGAATTAGACAACTTAAAAATCTACTTCTAACTCTGACCTCTAATTCCACCTAGTTAAAATCTATGCAAGAAAGTAATCTATCTAGATGTGCAACAACGGTTTTGCTACGTGTGTTGCTATCTCTATCGCAAAAGAGTTATACAACCTAGATTCCAATCATATCAACTAGCCTATCAACTAAACTAGGAAAGTAAAGCAGTCAACCAAGGTAGCAATATAAATCCAGAAGGTAAAGATGAGGTAGGGATGCAAACTCCCGTTGATGACTCTGGTATTTTTACCGATGTATCAAGAAGCGCTCAAGCTTCCCCCTAGTCCTCGTTGGAGCCCCTTGCAAGGAATCTCTCACAACGGCCAAGCTCCCGATCGGGTAACTCCGTGGATAGCCCCGGGCCTTCCCCATGCGCAAGTGGGTCTCCGGTGTGCCTTCCAGCAAGCCTCTCCAGGACCGCTCCCCGCCGTCTTCACTATTAAGCTTCTGGTCGAACCGTCGCGGGCCTTGTTCCCTTCGGTACACGGTGGCGGCCACACCACAAACGCAGTTGGTGTGATCTCACAAGACTACAAGCCTCTCCAATGTACAACAATGGTGCGCGCAAGCACCTAGTAATAAGAGGTGTGCAAACCTAACTAAACACTAGGACTAAACCTAGAGCAAGCGCATAAGCGATGGTCTAATCAACCTAAGCACTTCACAAAAGCACCTACGTTAATTACCTAATGAATCACTAAGCACTATACAAGTGGAGATCACTAAAATGGTGTATCAACACCCTTGTTATGTTTCCTCAGCTCTCCACACCTGTTGGCGCTCACTGCTGATCGGACTCTCTGGCGAGTCCGGTCGCTTACCATCTGACGCGTCCGGTCAACGTTTCGTCGCTCTGGAACCTCTCTGTACTCGATCATACGCTACTTCTTGGTGCATCCGGTCGTCCTGCCGTCGTGTCTGGTGACACTGAGAACGTTGCCGTGACGATGAACAGTGTCACTTGTGCGTCCTGTCACTGCTTCGCTCAACATCCGGTCACCGCGTCAGTCACTGTGGTTGCACAGGCAACGATCGGACGCGTCCAAGTCACGTCTTGCACCCTATTGAACTACGAAACCATTACTTGCAAATTCATTAGTCCAATTTGTTGTGTTGATCATCAAACACCAAAATCTAAACTAAAATGGTGTATCAACACTCTTGGTATGTTTTCTCAGCTCTCCACACCTCAATTGGTCGGTTGGGGTCTATTTATAAGTCCCACGGAGAAAGTAGCCGTTGGGGACGAAACCTAGCTTTCTGCCATTGACCGGACATGCAGGTCGTCCTGATTGGACGCGTCCAGTCGTCTCGACCGTTGAAGCCGACCGTTGGCGCTCACTGTTGATCGGACTCTCTGGCGAGTCTGGTCGCTTATCATCTAACGCGTCCGGTCAACGTTTCGCCGCTCTGGAACCTCTCTGGACTCGATCAGACGCTACTTCTTGGTGCATCTGGTCGTCCTGCCGTCGAGTCCTGTCACACGGAGAACGTTGCCGTGATGATGAACAGTGTCACCTATGCGTCCGGTCACTGCTTCGCTCAGCATCCGATCACTGCGTCGGTCACTGCGGTTGCACGGGCAACGATCGGACGCGTCCGGTGCCTTCGTGGCAGCGTCCGGTCGTCTCTGCTGAGCCCCTTCTTCATTCGTTTCTTCGCGATCCTTGCATCCGGCTTGGTTGCCATCTTCGTGCTTGGACTTTGCTTGATATCTTGGGTCTTCTCTTGTGCTTCTAGGGTCTTGCTTAGGGTGTTGATCGTCGGATCATCATGTCGTCTTCGTCCAAGTCACGTCGTGCACCCTATTGCACTACAAAACAATTACTTGCAAATTGATTAGTCCAATTTATTGTGTTGGTCGTCAAACACCAAAATCCAAAGTAAATGGACCTAGGGTCCATTTTCCTTACAAGTTCGATGTGGCTATCTACACTTTAATCTTTTTTTTGCTGGGGGTAAAACAGTCATTTCACCTATCCCTTAACACTGTTAAGTGCCTACACTAATGGAAAGGCCATATAGGTAACTGAATTTAATTTCGGACCTCATAAGGGAGTTAACATAAAAAAGGACCACGAAAGGAAGCTGGATTTTTTTTTTGAGCCTCATGGGTAATTTTCTCAAAATTTATATAGGTTGTTTCCTATTCGTTTTGGACTCCGGTGTCTCGTGGGAAGCAGGCCTGGCCCTGAGGGAATCGAGGACTGCGGCCGCTCGAAGCCCACGAGTCGTAGAGGGCCCTCCCAGTCCCAGGTTCCTACTTAAATAGGCCTGATCCAATTAGAAGCCTGTAGCGTAGGCCGGCACTCTCGTTTTAATTTAAAATCTCCGTTTATCACATTATTATGGGCCCCCATCAGGCTAGTTGCAGATGCAAAGATAGCCTTTATTTGTCACTCCAGCTGCAGTTTCGATTCCAGTGATAAGAACGTAGCTGTCACAGCCCATCTCGCTGGAGGCCCAAACAAGAGCACCTACGACGGCCCACGGTGGACTGTGCAGACGAACACGATTCCTTACACTAACAGTGCACGCGCATGCGAACGAGACCATGTGTTTGACGGGCCACTGGGCCAGAGACGACGGACGGCAGCCAGCGGTGGCGTCGGATCCGCCCGGCCGGACAGCGGTGTGTCCACGCCGGAGGAGATAGAGAGAGAGAGAGAAAGCGCGTCGATCTCGCTGTCAGTTCTCACGTGAGGCCGTACGGGCCCACGTGCCGCTGTCGGCAGTAGTACGGCGGGGTTGGGAGCCAAAGTCAACTGCATCTGCCAGTGCCACCGCGGCACAGCTGGCCCTGCCTCTGCCGCGGCGCTCTGGCTCTGCTGCGCGCACGGAGGCCGGAGCGTCTTGCATGGCCGCCGCCAGCGACCGTCCAGAAACCTTCCCATTTTTTTTCCTTTTTTGGTTGGAAAAAAGGGGGATTATGTCGTCGACCTGTGGGTCCATGATCCCCCATCCGCCACCCTATTCCCATTCCATGCATCCACGAAGGGCTGGTTTAGTTGCCTAAAGTTGGCGCTGCTGGGTTCACTGTAGCATACTGTAGCATTTCGTTTATATTTGGTAATAATTGTCCCATCGTTGACTAATTAGGCTCAAAACGTTCGTCTCGCAAAGTACGACCTAACTGTGTAATTAGTTTTTGATTTCGTCAACATTTAGTACTCCATGTATGTACCGTAAGTTTGATGTGACGGAGAATCTTCTTTTTGCATAGTGTCAAAGTTGGGATTTTGGTGGGAACTAAACAACCCCCCAAAGTGTAAAAGCGCAGGTCCCCAAAGTAACGGGTAAAGATGGCAACGGGCGTGGTGCCCGCGGATACTACCTTCTTACGCCCGCGCCCGCCAGCTAAATCTCTTGCCCGCGCCCGCGTCCGCGGCCCGCCACGGGCAACAAACCACGCCCGCGCCCTCTATCCGCGGGCATTTCATGCCCGCGGGCATGCCCGTGTGCCCGCCAGGTTGAGCATATATCTAAATCATAGTGCATTACAAGAGATACGAAGATACATATTCACAACAAATTGTGTATATATACATATATTTGCTTGTAGGTCCCACATGTCAGACCTATGGAGCGGGTCTGGCGGATAAGCAGGCGAGGATAGCAAATTTCTTTGCCCGCGAAGAACTATCCTGTTCAGGATGGTGCCCGCGCCCGTGCCCGCGGGCAAGAAGTGATGCCCGTATCCTTGCCCATCAGGTTCTATGCCCGCGGGCATGCGGGCATTCTGTGCCCGTTGCCATCTTTAGTAACGGGTCGCCGCCGCCGCGTCCGCCGGGACGTCAAGCACTCGGGCTCGCTCGGCTCCCCTATCCTCCGCCGTCCCCGTCCCACGGTGTGGGTGCGTGCTCGCCTGCTCGGCGAACGGCCGCCGCCTGCCTCCTGCTGCTGCTGCTTTGGGACTTGGGACTTGGGAGTGCGGACTGGACCCGTTCCACTCCACGTACGGCAGCACGCGCAGGCCGTGAGGGGGACGGATCGAGCTGGTGTCGTTGGACGGTTGGAGCGTGCGTGCATCCCGTAGCCGTCGGGGTTGCGTACGGCGCCTATGGAGACGGCCAGGTCGCAGGCCGGCACGGATCGGAGTCGGAGTCGGATGAGCCACAGCCATGTGCCTTCGTCGGTGTCACCGGGCGTCATTCCTTGCCTCACACGTCATCATCGGTCATCCTACGTAGCCAGTCCCAGTCAGTAAGTGAGATAATGCGTGGACCCGACCGTCCCATCGCTTTCGTTTCGTCGTCCGATCCCCGTACGTTCAGTTACTCGGCCCTGTTTAGTTCACGAAATTTGGATTTTGAGGCTACTGTAGCACGTTCGTTTTTATTTGGCAAATAATGTTCAAACATGGACTAATTAGGCTCAAAACGTTCGTCTCGTAATTTCCCACCAAACTGTGCAATTAGTTTTTATTTTCGTCTACATTTAATGCTTCATGCATGTGCCGCAAACATTCGATGTGACAGGTACTGTAGCAACTTTTTGGAAGTTGGACACCAACTAAACAAGGCGTCGATCGATCGAACGAACAAGTAAACCCACCGATCTGAGCAGAAGAGGACTGCATCCGTTAGGCTGATCGAGTCAGCTTCAGCTCCGACTGGCTGCATGCGGACGTGGTAGTAGCTAGCAGCCACGCTTTAAACGTACACCAGACTTCCAATTTCTTTTTACCGCAACCCATCCAATCGCCCAACTTAAAATGAAGAGATTTTTCCATGTCTCCTGTATTTCCTTTTCTCAAAATAAACTAATTTGTATAAAATTTCTAGGACACGTCCTTATTAGTTTGGGTAGCATTTGGTTAGAAGACAAGCTAAAGTGATTACATCGGTCTCTTGTTTCAGAGATGGGACGATTCCATCTAGTGCTGCTTGGTTGAGTGAGAATATGATTGTCCTGTTTGTTTCGTTTGCCTCAAAGACAGTAAAAGTGGGATCAACCACCTGACATGTGGGACCAACCTATCGGTCTTATTTCTTCTTCTTCCTTTTTCTTTCTTCTTCCTCCCCGTCTCCCATTTCTCATGTATGCCACAAAAAGCAAAGCCCGTGCGGAGGGGCGTACCCTGCCTGCGCGGTGGGGCCGTGGCGGACCTCGCAGGGGCCAAGTACGCGGCGTGCGGCGAGGCCAGGGGTGAAGCCTGCCCGCATGGCGGCCCGTGGCAATGCCAGGGCCGGAGCTCGCCAGGGCGGGGCATGGCGGCGTGCGATGAGGCATGGGGCGAAGCCTACTCACACGGCAGCACACGGCAAGGCCGAGGGCGGAGTCCACGCAAGCCACCGTCTCTCCTCCCCTACGTCGCATGTGCTTCGCTATTTGTCTATACACGCGTAGAAGCCCGTGTACCAGGTGGGACGGGCAAATCAACTAAAATTTGGAGGACGGGGTTGCCCCGGATCTCAAAGAAATATTCCCTTGAGGCATGACTCACGGGAATATTCCCTTGAGGTATGTTTCATTTTTGGAGTATAGTTTTGTCGAATTCCAGTCGTCGACTTTCGATTATGTAGGTGTCGTTTTCAACATTTCCGTAATATCGACGTCGTTCTGTTTTTGACGATATCGTGTCATTTTTGTTTTTGGCAAATAGTTGTGAAATTGAAAGTGATGGAGCCTTCTTCCGATCGTTTTCGATCGATTTCACCCCTACTCGTGAGGCTCAAGCTATGTTGCGACGTGCATGAATCCGGGTTCAGCAAGCGGGACCAGTTTTGCAACTCCAAACGACCAGACCGAGGAATGAAAGAAGAGAGGTAAGAGTGAGAGGCGATCCTAAAAGCGAGAAGATGGGGGAGTGAGTGATGGAACTATGGAAGAAGATCGAGGAATGGAAGAAGAGGCGTATGTGTGAGAGGCAATCCTAAAGATGAGAAGAGTGGAGGAGTTAGTGATGGAAGAAGACCGAGGAATGAAAGAAGAGGGATAAGAGTGAGAGACGAATCTAAAAGTGAGAAGAATGGGGGAGTAAAAAGAAGCTATTTTGGACTGGACAGTGACAAGGTCTTCAAAGTATAACTTTGACTTCTTATTTTTATAAAAATATTTATTAAAAAGGTGATGTATGTATATTTTTATGAGAGTATTTTTCAAGACAATTATATTCATATGGTTTTTTATATTTCCAAACTCAACAACTTAAAAGTTATTCATGATTTATATTCCTAAAACGTTTGCCTTGTCCAAAACGATTTCTTTTAGGAACTTGGAGTAAGTAAGAAGAGATGTCAAAGATAAGGGGCAATAGATCAATTGAAAAGGTTTTTTGCTTTTTAATATCAGTTTTAGATATAGATATAAATATAAATATGATTGACTGAGAAAGAATTTTTTTTATACTCTTTAATACCGTATTAGATTGGTCCTGCAGAGCAGCGAGTGGAGGCACAACACGCTTTGACGAAACGAACCTTCTCGTACCTGGCTGATGTCAATAATGCATTTGAAATCAGAGAGAGAGGAACTGTGTACCTTCTTCCATCCAGACTAAACACATTTTCCCCATCTATTCGTAACCGTAATAACGTTCTGTCGTCGATGTTTGTCTAAACGACTAAACGGCATCTCCTCGTCTATTTAGCAATAAATAAAAACCACCATTACATTAGGCTGCCCATATTATACTAAGCATTTCCTGCTCCATAAGCTAGCGACGCCCTACATTTGAAATGGAGCATGCAACAAAAGAAAGACACCGGCGGGCTGGAGGTAGGAGGAAGAAGGCGGGCGGAGAGGGGAATCCGTGGGTGTACGCGTCGAAGCAGACACCTCATCTCCCCTGTCGCCCTACACACGCCGCCCCTCCAGCTGTGCCCAGCTCGGTCGCACGCCATGGCCATTGGACTCCTTCACCTCACCTTGCATCAGTTTCCATGGGGACGCGCTCCATTCCACTTCCAGCTCCAGGATTAATATCATAATTAACAAACAGCTAAACAATTGCAGAATTTTGCGATGCTGTCTCATGTCAAACAGCTAAGCATGCAGTACACTCCCACACGCTATTATACTACTGCTCCAAGGCCGGTCCCAATAAGGACATCCGGCCGGGCATTTTCTATATGCCAACAATTCAAGCCGTGAGAGGACGAAATTTGCTCCCGTGCATTCAGTCTAGTCGTCGTACCACCCTCCATTTGCAAAATATTGCAATCCATCAGCCTGTTCGGCTGGGCTTATACGATCGTATATGATCGTGGACTATAAGCTGGAACAGTATTTTTCTCTCACATCAAACCAGTCAGCAGTAAATAATTTACGATCGTTTACGACGAAACGAACAGGCTACATGTATTTGTCTGAAAGTTTCTCAGAATCGTCTGGAGAGCTAGGAGAGTGGAGATCCTATCCTATATCTCTGAAATGCATACGGTTTGTCGAGACGGTGTCGGAGCGGTGCTGCTCGTGCTCACTGCTCAGGGCAGGAGGGAGGTGGGTTAGGGTTTTAGGATTTGGATTGCTGGCAGCGCGCGGCAGGTTCGAATTTGAGGGGGGACATAAACAAGCCTCAAAACATCATGGGAAGACAAAACACTGTATCATGGCTGATAAGCATGGCTCAAGCGAACAGGGTGTGGCAGAGCAGGCAAATCTGGCACAGCAAGGAAACAAGGATATGGTTCCGCTCGTGGGAAGGCAAAACAAGTGGAGGCTGGGCTTGACCGTATGAGGAGGAAGACATGGCACTACTGCATGAAATTTACAAACGTCTCTCTTTTAGTGTACAAGAGACGGCTCTATAAAAAAGTTTCTTAGAAATTGATTTTCGCCTTTCTAAAAATCGAGGATATTTTTAGAGCCGAGTGCGTTTTTCAGCTGCCTCTAGAAACCATAAATGTAGCCATTTCTAAATACGGGCGGAAATTCCACCTATCTCATAGTAACTCTTTCAAATGAAATTGGGTAAAGACAAACTTTTATATCAAAGTTGCAGTACTCGATTGGCTACCTTTTGCATTGAAAACATTTAAGGTCCGACAATTTTATTTCAAAATTTCATAATATGAAATTCAACTTTTTTTAAGTTTTTGAAATGACCTCAGATGGACAAACAACCTAAACCAAAATCGTAGTACATGATGAGATTTTTCAACTTTATAGCTGACTACTTTTAAATCGTGTCCTAATTGTTTAGATTTTCAAATTTCCTTTATTTGATTTTTTAAAATAACCTCAGATGGTGAAACTACTTACACTAAAGTTATATTGCTCGAGAGATATGCAACTTTATTGTTGATGAAATTTTAATTTGAATTCAATTAGGACATTCAAAGTTTGAAATTCATTTTTTTTTGTTTTTTTCAATTGACTTTAGATTAAGATACTAGTTAAATCAAAATTATAGTACTCGAAGAGATTTGCAACTTTGTTGTTGATGAATTTTTAATTTGAAAACATTTACGGCCCGAGAATTATGTTTTACATGCATAGATTTTGATATTCATATTTTAAGATTTTTTTTTTCAAATGGCCTCGGATAGAGGAACGATCTACACTAAACTTTTAGTACTGAAAGAGATCTTAAATTTTCCAATTCAAAATTTTCATTTGAATTCTTTTATGATCTCAAATATGCATTACAATATTTACTAAAATGAATACAAAAGGATTGTATCAACCGCCAGGCGCGGTGGTAAGGAAGGAATAAGAAGAGTGAGGTCTTCAGCTTGATCCAGACGCCTCAAATATGCACTACAATATTTTACATGCATAGATTGTGCTATCTTCATCCTAAAAATAATGTAACTATGGATTACGTGTCACGTAAAGTGGTTCATGTTTGACCAAGTTTCTATTAATGATGTTCATATTTATGGCTCTACATTAATTTATTATAAAAATATATTTCATAATTAATGTAATGATATTTATTTGGTATCATAAATATTGATATTTTTTTATCTATAATTAGTCAAACTTAAGGTCATTCTTTTGAGAACGGAGGGAGTACTATCAAACTTGTGTGTGATCTCTTATGCAAAATAGAAATAACCTAGAAAATAAAAATGCAATCCAAAGGAGCCTTGTTTTAGGGGTGGACTACAAAGATCTAGAGACTCTTCGCTACAAGGGTCGAAGTTTAGTCAGACGACGTGAACACGAACGGCGCATACTAGTATATGTGTCAATGTGTGAACACGAACGGCGCATACTAGTATAGCATACTTGTTTTAGGGGTGTTTGGTTCGAGCTAGCTACTAAATGGTTTAGTCACTTTTAGTAACTTCAAAGTTACTAGAGAGAACTAAAGTTCTTTTAGTAGCTTTTAATCATAACGTTTGGTTAAAAAGTTACTAAAATAACTAAAAGCTATTAAATTTAGTAGCTACTAGACGAACCAAACAGGCCCTAAGTGAGTGGTAGGTAGTACACACGTTTTTGGCTTACTGTATTATCCACAGCATTTGACACGAAACACACGGACGCAAATGACTTTTACTTTACACTTGAGAGGATTAATTCTTCGACCCGACCGTGTTAACCGATCTTCTTCAAAGCTTTCCTCTTTTGTGTTTGTTGATCGAGTTTCTTTGGTCGTCATTTGATCTTGATGCTCGTATTTTCGTGCACTTTCTTGCCGTTGACCGCATTTCGCTAGCCCATTTATGCAGGCGAAGAAAAGAATATACACGCTAATCTGCATTTTGACCAAGTCCGTAAATATACGGGCACGGCGGGGCCCACCGAGGAGATGAAAAGTCAATGGCATGCCAGCTCCTCTTGTCCCCTTCCACCTGCTGACTCTGTATAAATCGCCCGCCCACCCACCTCCTCCGCTGCACTAAACCCAAGCAAGCCCGACCTGAAGCCTCCCCTCCCCTGCCACTTCGCCGGCGCCACCGCAGCACAGTCAGACGAGAGGACAGGATATGGATCTGCTGAACCCTGAGAAGATCTCGGAGTTCCGCGAGGCGTTCGCGTTCTTCGACAAGGACGGCGACGGGTGCATCACGGTGGAGGAGCTGGCGACTGTGATGGGTTCCCTGCAGGGGCATCGCCCCAGCGAGGACGAGCTGGGCGAGATGATCCGCGACGCCGACGCCGACGGCAACGGCACCATCGACTTCGCCGAGTTCCTGGCCCTCATGGCGCGCAAGACCGCCGCCGGGTCGTCTGCGGGGGCCGGCGGCGGCGACTGCGACGACCCCGACGAGGAGCTCCGCGAGGCGTTCAAGGTGTTCGACAAGGACCAGAACGGGTACATCTCCGCTACCGAGCTCCGCCACGTCATGATCAACCTCGGCGAGAAGCTCACCGACGAGGAGGTCGAGCAGATGATCCGCGAGGCTGACCTCGATGGCGACGGCCAGGTCAACTACGACGAGTTCGTCAGGATGATGATGCTCTCCGATGGCGCCGGCGCAGGCCACGCCGGTCACCACCAATGAATCCGTCCGTCCGTCCGTCTCTCCACCGTGTAGCTACCAGGCTAGCTTTTTCCATCACGTACGTCCATCCATCTCCATTTTCTCCGATGGAGTGGCGGATGATCCCTTCGTTCGTCTCATCTCTGCACTTCTGCTGCTTCCTTTCTTTTTCACCCAAAAAGATTAGTATCCGTCTCTGTACTGTACTGTAATGTAACTGATCAAATATTCAGCCAACAATTTAATTTGATTTTTGAATGATTGGATGAATTCATCAAAGGACGACGAACAACCATCGATCGATAGACAAGAACGTACGTATACCATCTTCATTCAAAATCAAAACTGCATCGCTGAATTTGATTTGGGATTTGGTTTGACCCACCCACCGACAGATACATGATGCCAGTTGGAAGAGGCTTTTTTTTTTTGTTTTGTCCACTCCTCGGCGGCTCTCCTCTCCTGAAGTAGGATCTACCATTTTTTTTTAACCATACCATGGCTGCTGTTGGTGGCGGTGATGTACACATGGCATGAGACCATGGGTCAGTGAGAACGGTGAGATCATTCTTGTGGACATTTTCACCGGTTTACACCTCTAGCTTGCTTTAGTTTGTGCCCACCACATGCACTCCTCTGCCTGATGGTGTCCTTGTAGACGCATGTCAACTGAGGGCTAATTGGAAATTACACAAGTAAAGGTATGGTGGTACTCTGTTTTCTTCCTTCCACGGAGGCAACAAACTCTGTTTTACCTTGGGGACTCTGACCAGAAATTGTTACCCCGTCTATAGAGGCAGGCAGTTTCCAACCACATTTCTGAGCATGCTGTGGTAGCCTACCGATTGAATGGTAACATGGGAGTATCCTTGTAGTAGATGACATGACAAAATGCAGTCAGCTTAGGGTGATTAGAAAATTGCGCGAGTAAATGGCGGCACTCTGTTATCTACCTTTTGGTCCAGACAACAGATATAAACTCGAATTTACTTGAGGCTTTGACGAGAAATCGTTAGCCTGCAGTTTCCAACCACATTTCTCGTTAACCGCTGTTGGCCAGACTTTGCAGATGTTCTCGGTGAAAGTCTCGGTGAAAAAATATTGTTACTGAAATGTGCATGGAGGTCCCACAGTATAAAATATTTACTCACATAATGAGATGTTCTCGTTGAAAAAATGCACAATGAATATTATCTTCAAATATTACAAAACAAGAATACAAAAATTGCACATTTCAAATAGTGCAAATACTACATATTATTATTGTAATTATACTGTATATGTATATAAATACATAATCTACCTCAATAAATCACTAGGTAACTAAATAGCTTGGACGACATTACACCACTAATCCAACCAGCTTATCAATGTGGGCCCTAAGAATGATTACATCACCAATGAAAAGACCATAGTTTAATTAGTGTCTGTTTAGTTCCCAAAATTTTGCAATTTTTTTTTTAAGATTCCCCGTCACATCGAATCTTTGGACGCATGCATGAAGCATTAAATATAAATAAAAATAAAACTAATTACACAGTTTAGACGAAATTCATGAGACGAATCTTTTAAGCCTAATTAGACTATGATTGGACACTAATTACCAAATAACAACGAAAAGTGCTACAGTACCATTTCCCAAAAAAATTCACTAACTAAACAAGGCCTTAGTACAAATCAATAAGTCGTGAGGATTCCCTAAGTACTAATGGAAAATTAGTAGGGAAAGTGCTGAGCTTACATGGAGTACTAAATGGCCTCTCGAGCTGTGGTCGTAGGCAAGAATGCATCGACAACAACCTCTTTGTTCTCATTTTTGTTGTCTAGGATATATCGCTAAGGAAGCTTATACCTGTAGATATGATTGTCCCAAATATAATTGAGCATGTGTAGTAAGACGACAGTAGATGAATTAAGCAGGACACAGTCTTCAAAAAAGCGCTTGATCTCTTGTAGGCGGTGAGGAGACAGCTCACTGATATAGTTGTAGTGACGGCATTTAGGATCATCGGCAGTCTGCTATTATCTTGTCATATTTTTCACCCTGACAACGCCCAACAGATACCCATAGTTAGAAACGAAGTAAAAGCAGGGTTGTTCTTTTCCCTCTACCTCAAATAGTGTCTAACGTGAAATACCTGGTCAATCATGGGCATAAGGCCAATTGCTCTTCCTCAGAGAGGAACGAACCAGGAATAACAGGCTCCTGCATGAGATAAATCATCACAATGTCATGACACTCCTCGTATGATATCACAAAATTCGTTCACAAATAACTGCAATTGACTCAACTATAGAGCAGCTAGTCAGTCTGACTGTCTAAGAATGTGTCAAAAAGAGAACTAATGTTAGTTATCCTTGAATAGAAACAAGGACCTTGTAATCCAAAGAGTGAATATTGTTAGAGTATATTAGGCAACTCCGGATATGGTTAGTTTAGGATTGATTGTAATCCTGGGATAACCTTCCTTATCTCTTGGAGAGGCTACTTGCCCTCCAAGCCATGTACTCCTATATAATCAGCCCAAGGGGCTCAAGTAATACATCCACGTATTATACACCAATCTTACATGGTATCACGAGTCTAGGTTCTAACCCTAGGCTTTGGGCTTCCGCTGCCCTCGCGCCGCCCCCAGGGAGATCGATCTCCACCGGGGGCAGCACCCTCGTAGGATGCGCGATCGATCCTTCTGATCCGACGCGTCGTCGTGGTCAACCAACAACAGAAGGACCTACCTCTCCCATCACTGCCTGGATCCGCCGCGAGTGCTGCCGTCTTCACCGCCCCTGTCGAGCGTCGATCTCCCCGGGGGCGGCACGTTGGTGGGTTGCCGCACCGTGGGGGCTTCGCGCCCATCTCGCTGCCCCCTGCTACTTGGCCGCTAGACGACCGGTTCCTCCTGTCCCTGATTTCTATTCCCCTTTGTCCGTGTTGACCTGGAAAGAGATAAGAGAGGGGATGGGGCACTGCTAGGGGCATCCGAGATTGTACCCCAAGGTTCGTCTTGCTGCTGCTGTTTTTTTCTTTTTCCCGATTAGAGATCGGGTTGTGTCGCCCTGCCGTTCGTCATCGCTTCATCCTCGACACTCCCGATGACGAGGTTGTCATTGTGCCCTTCAGGCTGCTGCGGCAACGCTCGTGATCCAGCCATCCTCGCCGGCGACGCCGCCTTTTCAGGCGGTGGCGCCACCCATGCTGATGGTCCTCGTCACGCTGGCTCTCGGTCTGAGTCCGCGCCTATTGCCGCACGCTCGCGGACACCGCCACCGATATTGTTGAAGGAAGATGCAGTTGCGCTCTCTAGCTGCACCATCTACCATCGCAGTCGGTTTATCATCCTGCTGACCCTGTCGGCAAGAAGCTGCTGATTTTGTGTATTCGGGCGCCTTCGCTGACGCTTCAGACCCGCGCCCTCCTCCACGGCTTCGATCACGTCCACCTCAACCTCGGCTACTTCGGCACTAAGGGGCTACCATCTGCTTGACAAGCCTCTTCGGCTCTCATTCCAGCCACAACATCTGTGGCACATCGACGGTTGCGACTGCGGGGGGATGTCATCTCTTTGGCTTATTCTCGAGTCTCATCGTCTGCGCGCTCCCGTTGTGACCGCGGGGGATGTTAGAGTATATTAGGCAACTCCGGATATGGTTAGTTTAGGATTGATTGTAATCCTGGGATAACCTTCCTTATCTTTAGGAGAGGCTACTTGCCCTCCAAGCCATGTACTCCTATATAATCAGCCTAAGGGGCTCAAGCAATACATCCACGCATTATACACCAATTTTACAAATACTCTACATTCTTCACAAATGCCCCCACAAGACAAAGACAAGTGGAAGAAGGAAGACTAACATGCATCAGAACCAACACTTTCATTGGGTCATTGTCTTCACAAAGAGTCCTCGGAATGAAACCATAATTGTGAGGGTATACAACTGATGAGTACATGACTCGATCAACCTACCAAATTATAGCACATGTCAGAAAGAAAGAAAAATAAATTAAACTATTACATTTCATCAGTGCAGGACTCAATCATCCTGTACTAGCAAATTTCTAAAATGTGTCGGGACAAATCACAACTAACAATTTTTTTTCTATAGGAAGATAAATATCTAGAAATCTAGCAGATCTATGACAAGCACCGAAGATAAATGTCTAAAATCTCTAACAGCCTCCTACCAAGAATTAGTTAAATTATTATTGAGGGATGTAGCACGAAATATCTGAAACATGGTAGTAAACTATATGTAAAGCGCAGGTTAGCTTTGCATACGGCTACAGAACTTAAACGACACAGCAACAGCAATGCTGAAGGACACTTCTGCCTCTGCTATCAACTTTGAAGAGCTAAATACTGAGCATTGCCGTGCAAGTGCAGCTTCAGTAATGAAAGGGAGAAATGATTTGTCTCTGGCTATTAGAAAAGTTCTAGTATTATTACTAATTTAACTATGGTGTGGGCTAGCATAAATCACAATAAACAAAGAAAAAGTTATGGCCCAGTAAGACATTACACAATTGTAGAAAATGTGGAAAACAGACAAACTATGAATCACAATCCGCTCAGTTCAACTATACCATGTACAACCCACTACACAAAACCCAGATCAAAAAAGTTGGAAGGATTCTCGTGGAAGAATGATTTCCTTACTAATAGTCAACCCCTGAAAGTAAAAAGGGACATATTGCATATCCTCAACACTAAAATTGCAGTGCTCAATAATTGCAATTTACAGCATTGCTGGTTGCAATTATTAAGTAACTGAATGTTTTATTTGTTTTTTCGTGAATAGAACAGATTAATAGGAACAGAGCACTACGACTATTATGGACAAGAATAATAAACGCCACTAATCCATTAATGGATAGGCCTGAGGAGATACTATGTGTTCAGAGCATCTATAGCAGTCTATTCACATGCTCGGGAGCATGCAACAGCAGCAGCAGAGCGCGGCCAAGCTGTAGATCAGACACACTGACAGAGAAGATTTTAGGATTTTGAGTAAATCAACACAAACAAAAAAACAATGCATATAGGAGGGTAGAAGTTTATAGGAATTCTGTCAAGGTACTTCTCTCTGATCCGGTTAGCTGCAGACTGCCTCTTCTCTGTAACAAAAGGTCTAACAGATCAAGGGTTCAGTTATGTAACATGTTAATAGATTTCAAGATGTGTTAGCATAAATCACAAGTGACAATTTTTTTCTATGAAAGGACAAGGACAAATGGTGTGTGTTGGCATAAATCATAATTAACAAAGTTCAAGATGTGTTAGCACAAATCACAAGAGATAATTTTTTTTCTATGAAAGGACAAGGACAAATAAGAGGTGTGTGTTGGCACAAATCACAATTAACAAAGTTCAAGATGTGTTAGCACAAATCACAAAAGATAATTTTTTCTATGAAAGGACAAGGACAAATAACAGATGTGTGCTAGCACAAATCACAATCAACAGAATTCAAGATGTGTTAGCACAAATCACAAGTGATAATTTTTTCTATGAAAGGATAAGAACAAATAAGATGTGTGTGCTAGCACAAATCACAATTAACAAAGTTTAATATATGTTACCACAAATCACAACAAACATTTTTTTTCTATAAAAAGATAAGGACAAAAAATAAGGTGTGAGCTGGCACAAATCTATAAAAAGACAAGGCCAATTTTGAAGTTCCATCATACATGTTAGGCTTAAAATCTATTATTATCTCAAAGATCTGGTAAAGAATCAAATACTAGTCTCATGACAAGTAAACTTACCCAGAATAGAGAAAAATATCATGAAACCAGCTGATATATGCACTACCCTTCAGCATTTTCACTGCAGTTAAGGAAACAATTGTCGTATCAAGCCAAAAGATCTATTCCTTAAAGAGAAGAGTTGTATTAAAATAGAAATTATATGCACTCCATAAAAATGTAGTGTCTGATGCTTACACTGAAACATAAGACCCATTTCTAGTCCCAAATAGCCATACAGAAGAATATCGATGCCCTAAAGCAAGAACAATTGCATGCTCTAAGTTAACTAAAATAGTGACAGAGTTATTTATAAAAGACCAGATATTGCACATGTTACACACCATAATTGCAGTAGTTGAAGTGTGCAATTTACTACTAATAAATGTGCAATCAACAAAATGGTGCTTCTACATAAATGAATAGAATAAAATCACGGTTCAGTAGAATTCTAATGCAGTTTACAGTAGAAATTCATCATTCTCCATGGCTACATGTAGGTCAAAAAATTGCCTAGCTCAAAAAACTTATGCTGGACTACTGAAGCAACCTCATATTCACAATTAAGTTCATACCAGTTCACAGTTTAGACAAGTTAAACTTAAGTTCACAGAAAAATACACTCAAATAAGAGGTGTGTTGGCACAAATCACAAAGAACAGATTCCAACATGTTCTAGCACAGATTACTATGTTGCTATCCAAAACCTAACTAGACTAGTAGTAGACTAGATTTATACATTTGCATGCATGCTGGTCTCACATGAATTGGTGCAAATTAAAGTCCAACTAGAAGAAAAGCACGACATAGTAAGAAAAAGATCTAGCTATCACACTCCCATCTAAACTTTTGTTTTCCCATGAGTCCCCATCCCCTGTCCTCAATCAACCACAAATACGACTAGAATGCCATTGGTGCAAAAAGAAGATCTAGCTATCACAGTTAGCTTGTCCATCTTTACATAGTTTCCACCAATGCTCTTCTTCCTGGACAGCTAGCAAATTCATAGGAATCCGAGCACAGGTATCAAGGCAAGAGCCAAGGTTGACATCGAGCCGATCACAATGCCATTCAGAAAGTGTGATGTCTTGTTGTTATTGATTGGAGAAAAATCTACTTCAACCAAAAACAAATAACTCCACCAGTCAGTCACACACATTGCATCTGCACCAAAATTATGAAAAAAGAGTTCAACACTATAACACGAATAGAAATGAAAGACTTGCCAGCTGAAGAGAGCGGATCGGAGTGCGGTAGCATAGCAGGAAAGTCGAGGGTTCCACGGCAACCCTTCTGGATGGATAGGACACAAAGTTCCAGATTTTCAACGAACCTGCATCACGTGAGCAAATACACAACAACAATAAATACAACTATCCAACATCATAACTAGGAACAAGCAGGTAAAGAAGGGACAAAGGTGCTTACGAGCTGTTTTTGAAGGCCCTGAGGGCACCAACATTTGGGATCTCTCGGGAGAAGAAATTAGTAGACAGGTTCCTAGGAGATGCATGGTAAGTATGTGCTCTCTCTCAGTTTTTTACTTTTAAATCATCAGCACTATTATTTATGCGTTTCCAACAAGGGCACAAGAAAAACTTACAGAAAGCTATGGTGAGTGAGGCTTCCAATCAAGCCCGGTATTGTGCTTCTCAACAGATTACTTGACAGGTCCCTACAATTTGAACACATCAGATAGAAATAATAATAATAACATTGTTAAATCACAATTAGACAATGAGTGATGCTAATGTGAAGGACGATACAAGATTGTGAGGTGCACGAGCTCGCCAATCTCTGAAGGGATACCTCCTTGTAGGTAGTTGTCTCTCTGGTAACTGAACATACACACACAATAAAAAAAAATAAGAAGAAGCAAACATTTGAATACTCTGCCGAGTTAGCTGAACAAATCAACAAGACTAGACTAGTCAAATATTAGTAGTAATCAAATACTGGAGGGATTGGGCTATGCAAGCTGTTCTGCTACAGACCTCTGAAAAGGAAAATGGCCCATCCGTCAACACTCAACAGGCAAGCTGCAGCTGCTCGGTGCCTGTCCTGCTCCCGGTGAGCAGATCTCCGTCCATGTCCCCGTGCAGTCCTGCAAGGCCAAGTCCTGTTTAGCTTGGCCGGTGAGATAGCCACTACTGCTACCTAGCGCTGAGCGCAGCAGCAGAGCAGCGCGGTCGGTCTTAATCCCGCTCGCAACAGCGCCCTATGGCTCATCGGCTGCCGCGGCCGCGAAGGAGCGACGGCACCCACGACCCGCTTGCATGTTCGCTCCCCACATCATCCACCGCAGGCTGCAGCAGCACACGCTCTGCTCCCCACGCCGGCACGCCCGAGCCCCGAGTCGAGTCCCCTACCTCATCAATCCCCGCCACCCGCCTACATCTCAAAATCTCCCACCCAAATCTCCATCTTTCTGCCGTCATCAAAATACACAGATCCACGAAATCTACTCCACATGACGAAATGGAATCCAACATACACAAGAGCAAAGGAGCAACAAACAAGGGAAAAAACAGTGGCCAGAGCACGACGAGGATCTCGTAAAATACCTTCGCCAGCACTCCGCGACGGGGAAGCACGAGTTCGCCGGAGCAATCGCCGCAGCGCCGACGAAATCGCCTTGGGAGCGCGTCGCGGGGTAGAGCATCGAGGGGAAGAAGAGGAAGAGGAAATGCGCTAAAAAATGGATAGCAATTTTCAACGGACAACGGTACAGACAAATTGGGCCCTCCAAATCAGAGAAAGAAATGGCGCGGTGGCAAGGAGACACACGATACCCATCCAATGAACACAAAATCCATGTGCCAAGACAAGATAAAACACACACGTGTCCTTTAGCATTTCTAAAAAAAAAGGTTTTATGCATGTTGTACTATTGAGGGGATACCAATTTATAGTCTTGTAGGTGTCTCTGTGCTATATATCATTTGACCAAACCAATAGAGAGATAGATGAGAAAACAAGGACACTTGGAAAATTTAGTAGGCATCCCCCAACAAGCTATCAAATACCTACCGAACAATATTTGTTATACTATCTTGAAGAAAGAGAGTAGAAGAAATAGACTCGCTAGCGAGGACCGGAGCGCTAGACTCGCACGTCTTCCAAGAAAACATGTGTTTCAAGTCGCTTCATTCTCAAAACTCCGGCATTTACCCTTGGATCTCCAATCTCGACTCTCTGCCATCCCCTAGGCAGCAGTCAATATCCACTTTCCCCAAGTCTCCCACCGCCGGCGACCAACCCGGCCGCCACCGGTCACCAACCACTCCCCAGCCCCACGCCGGTTGCCACTCCGGTGCCAGCGTCCACCCCAGCCGCCATGGAGTTCGGTTCTCCCTCTCACCGTTCCTGGGCCGATGAGGTCGAGGAGGCCGACTCGCTGGCTCCCTCTTCGTCGCCACCCCTCAACGCCAACGCTGAGCCTTTCGTCCCGAGCTCGTCGCCGACTGTTTCGTGGTTCAGTCGGGGGGAGAGACTCTGCTTCTCCGACTTCGAGGCCTCTCTTGGTTCTACGGCCCCCTCGCCGGCCAACATCACTGAGGATGGGGAGATCCGGGAGCGTCGCAGGCGACCACGGCGTTGGCGTCATCATCAACGCCGCGCTGCGCAGGATGCCTCCGCTCACCAGGCTGCCACGGCCTCTCCTCCGCCCATGGCTAGGCTGCGCTTGGTCGCGGTCCACCCAGCCAGGCTTTCGGCTAAGCTGGACGACGACGGCTTCCGTGAGGTTCACAGCCGCCGGCGTTGGCACCGCAGGCCATCGCCTACCCTTGCAAGGCCAGTTCCGCCGGATCTGGTTGGCCTTTGCTTCAACTGCCTATGTGATGACCACATCCGGGCGAACTGTCATTTCCCTCCGCGCTGCCGTACCTATCGCCAAGAGGGCCACCTTTGTCATCAGGGCCAAGCGAGGCCACTCGCCAGGCATTGCTCGTCGTGCCCCCGCTCGGAGGCGCCATTCCCCTGAGCGCTGGAGGCCGCCTCGAGATGACACGGTCTCGGCCCGCTCTGTGTCCACTGGCCGCTCACCGTCGGTACCACGTTGCTGTGCGCCTCCCAGCCCTATAGCTGTGGATCAGTCGGCCTCTGCTGATGCTACTGTTGCACCGGCGCTCGCCGCGGTGGCTTCTGGGGGCCTCGGTTCTGACCACACTGAGCGACCGGCAGCGCCGTAGGCCCAGGCGCCGCCGGATGGGGGCCGGTCGTCGCGACCGTGTCTACAGCTCTGGTGTGGCAGCCGCTGGCGCCTTCAGCCTGTTCAACGCCTGGCGGTTGAGTTGGTCATCGTCCCGCGCACTGCGGAGATTCAAGCCGCGGAGGACGCCTTGTCGCTCGCTCTGGTGGCCTTGGTTGGCGGTACCAGGCCGCCGGTGACCCCCGCTATGGTGCGCGAGCACCTTCGTGACCAGTTCAACATCGAGGACGATGCGATGTCGGTTCTGCGGCACGCCCCAGAGCACTTCATCGTTCGTTTCTGCAGTCGGGATGACCTCGAGCACGTCCTCAACTCCAGGCCACCACCGGTGGCAGCTTCGCCGTTCGTGTTGCTCTGGCGACGCTGGTCTCGCCTTTCATCGGCGATGGCCGGTGCATTCACCTACAAGGTCCTGGTTGGGATTAAGGGCGTTCCTGCCCATGCCCTCAGCGAGGATGTGGCTGCGCACCTCCTTGGGTCTTCCTGCACCCAGGTCGAGATCGCCATGGCCGATGCTGATGGGGTTGACGACGACGACGCGCGTGAACTATTCGTCGCTGCCTGGTGCCTTCACCCGCTCTTGGTGCCGGAGCAGAAGCTCCTTGTCATCCTAGAACCACAGGAGCCGCATGACCCGGGCATTCTGTTTCTCCAGGAACACGAGATCATTCACTCCGAGCAGCCCATCCTGCATTACCTCGCTCAGATGCGTGTCGTCGAATATCAGGATTGGGACCCTTCAAGCTCTTCTGATGATGGTGGCTTCCGGGGCGCTGACGACTGCGACGACTGCGGTGACAGTAATTACAATGGATATCACCCTGGTCTGGAGGATGGCCCGTCGCGTACTCGGTCGTTTGGCCCGGCCACCTTCCGCCCGGGTGGGAGGGACGGCCCGTCGCTGGGGCGTGGCTCCGGTCCGGCATTCTAGCCACGATGCCATGCCGTCGAAGTTGCGGACGACGTACGCGCATGCATAAGTGGTTCAGGGTGGGTCCCTCATCTGCAAGGGCTTCTACATGAGGGCCAATTGTGGCTCGGGGGCAGGGCATAGTCCTGGTGCGGGACGCGTTGCTTCGGTGCTGGTCCCTGGGTGCGCGAGATAGCGGATGTCGCGTCGCCGCGGAAGCAAGACCGAGAAAAGTCTACAACTGTTGCTGTTGGTGCTCAGATGTCAGGCACGCCTACGGGCGTTGGCAGCCCTGACGCGCGGTCATTGGTTTGGGAAGTTGACTTCCAGGCCAGGGACGCCGACAACCCCATTCACCTTGGGGTAGAGGAGGATCCGATGCTGATTGAGGCCGGGATTGTGACGAGGCCTTCTGTGATGGCTTGCCATGGGTCGTTCTCTTCGCCGGAGCTGGCACCTGTGCATCTGGCCCAGCCCATGTTGGCGAGTCATTTTATTGCTGATCACTTCGATTGCAGCCCGGGCGTTCGCGTGGGTATCAGTGGGCTCCTTGCCTTGGTTGGGCCAGAAGATGCCGACGCCTCCGAGCAGGACGATTGCAGCTTGGGCGTTCGCGTGGGTAGCAGTGGGCTCCTTGCCTTGCTTGGGCCGGATGATGCCGACGCATCTGAGCAGGACGTCGCTGCGACTATCGCATCACCGACTACCCCCGCAGACAAATCCGGGCATGTCGCCCAGGCCGGGACTGCTACACCCGCTGTCGTCGATACTACTCCCCCCGCTGAACAAGCAGAGCCGTGCGTGGAGGCGGAGCCTGACGAAGCTGCCGTTCAGAAACAGCTCGAGGACATGATCTGCGTCCCCTTGTAGTCCCCCCTCATTCGTAGCAGGCCACGCCTTCGTCGTTCCCGCACACCGATCTCCGTTGGCTCCCTACGCCGCAGCGGCCGGCTTGCGGCAAAGCCGCGGGCGACGAACGCCACCAGGCAAGCACAGATTGTGCTACTTAAGAAGCTCGGGGTGCATGTGGATACCAGCGCACCAGACCTGGAGATCGAGCGGAAGTTCAAGGCCACGTTCCGTGGGGGCAACATGTCGGCCAACAAGCAGCAGGCACTGCAGATCCTTTTTAATAGCGACTTCGACCTAATGGCCATGGGCCTTGACATAGCTGAGTTGGACGCTGTTGAGACGTAGTCTCCGGCGTCCCATGTTTCTACCGTCGCACAACTATTTCTTTATGTCGTCTTTACCCACATGCTTCGTCTGGAACGTGCGCGGACTAAACGGTCGCGCACGCCGCAATGTCGTGAGGGAATTCTTGGTCCAGGAAAGGGCCACCCTCGTCTGTATCCAGGAGACGAAGATCTCCGTCATGTGTAACTCCATAGCTAATGAAACGCACACAGCCGCATCGGCTTATGGTGTGATGTTCTTGGGCTTATCGATGCCGCTCGGCGCCAAACAAATTTGGAAGACCTCTGCCCCACTGAGGGTGCGTTTCTTCTTCTGGTTGGTCATGCATGGACGATGTTGGACGGCCGGGCGGAGGTTTCGGCATGGATTGCAATACTCCGCCACTTGCATTATCTGCGATCAAGGAATTGAGACGATGGAACACGTCTTGCTTGGCTGTTGCTTCAGCCGAGAAGTTTGGGATCATTGGCTCAGGAAGCTTCATCTTCAGGAAGTTATTGTCGTACAGGAGGAGCCGGTTATGCAGTGGTGGCTGCGTTGCAGAAAACTGGTCCCTAAGGCCGCTCGCCGTGGTTTCGACTCCATCTTCTTTCTCATCGGATGGTTGATTTGAAAGGAGAGAAACGCGAGGACTTTCGGCAGGGATACTACATCGCCGGCAGGGCTGCAGGTGGTCATTCAGGAGGAGATACACGCCTGGTGCTTGGCTACAAGCACCTAAGGACCCTGATGGCGGCGACTTGATCCCAGAGTAGCTCTTCTTTGTTGCAAAATTCATGATTGTGTAATCACACTCGCGTGTTCTGCTTTGCTTGTGTAGCTTCTGGCTTCGGTAACCTTGGATTACCGTGGCCATAAGGATTGTAACAAAACTCATTTCTGCTTAATGAAAAACGTGCTTCGGCACGATCGCTAAAAAAAAACATGTGTTTGCATCTCTCTTCTATGCATGCTGCATAGCTTGGTATTTTCTCTCTTTTTTATTTGATCAGTCGTGAGGACTGATGCTGCAAGCAAGCAACAAATTCACCGTTTTTTTAAGGACAGCAAAAGGTTTGTCCCGATTTGTATTAGATGAAAAAAATATAAAACAAGTGACAGTCTAGTTTTTTTAAGTAAACTAGACCTAAAAACCACGTATAACTAGCAGGAGTGCTTCACTGTTTCAATTGACGCATAATCACAAGGGGCTTGATTGGTTCACTTCCCAGCAAAGCCCGGCTCATAGCAGGGATGCTTTGCCGCTGCTGGCCAGGCTTTGCCGCTGCAACTGAATTTTTGTTCCCGTTTGCGTGCAATCAGGCCATGGAGAAACTTGTTTGGTCTGCATGCGTGATGCGTCCAGGTCCAGCTGCTTTCGCTGTCTCAAGAACCTGTCCAGCCAGGTTCCGCAGACATGAGGGGAAAAAATTCCGTATTCCGTGAGCCAGGCTTGAAGGGATGTTTTGCATTGCAAAGAGTAGGCACAATTCGCATTCCAGGCAACCAATTGAGTTGTGGGTGTATCCAGCCGGTCTGGCTAAGGTAAATCCAGGAAACCGGCCATGCCTAACAGCATCTTCAACAAATTACTTATCTTATCCATAATATACTAAAAATACATACGGAGTATTATATTGTATTATAGTTACTCCAACAGATTATTCATCATATCCAATACTTAAAAGCTTCAAGTAACTATACTTAAAATCAACAACATCTCCCTCAAATATAGGTGATCCACTCGCTCTCCGCTATCTCCTTTAGAGGTATTGGTAATCTGTTGGGAAAGAAGAAGAAAACGCTACACTGCTAATAATAGGAGATCACCTGTAAAAACTTTTAGAGATAAATAATGTGTTGGGCATACTCTAAGACGACTTAGTAGGTTACCTCTAATACAATGAGTATGTTGATGCTACCTTTTATCTGGTTATAAATATTGCCACGTAATATTATATATGATGTGTTTGGATGATTTAACAAATACCTACTAGAATAGGTTGTCGTTAACTCTACATCTCAGAGTCATAGTAATTCTATGATCCCTTAGTATGTGCATGAAACAAAGAAATGTTGCATTGCATGATCAACAACTTGTGAAACGTTGCATGATTAGTTCATAGTCCTATTTTTTTTATTGCTTTGTGAAACAATACTCTCTCTCTCTCTCTCTCTCTCTCTCTCTCTCTCTCTCTCTCTCTCTCTCTCTCTCTCTCTCTCTCTCTCTCTCTCTCTCTCTGTGTGTGTGTGTGTGTGTGTGTGTGTGTGTGTGTGTGTGAAACAATACTCTCTCTCTCACTCACTCTCTCTCCTTCACATCATAAAGAAATTCCTTTGTTGCATTGCCTGAGATGACCTATGTATTGTGTTTCAATTAGTTTTCTCAGAATATACTCTATAATTCATAATTTGTGCATAGAGAAAACAATGTTCATTGCTGAGTGGCACATACATTGCTCTATAATTCATAAGTGATGTGGCACATACGTAGCATGCAGTCCCACATGTCATCAGTTTTGGGCATGTAACATTTTTATTGAACATTTGACCTCCTAAATAAATATAATGTTGTCAAATGAAAAAAACAACTGGAAAATTTTATAAGTCACGATGAGAGTTGTGCATAGTTTCTTCATCTGAGGTGGTTTGAAAAAATTCAAAACTTTGAATTCAAAATTTGATGACCTGAAACAATTATTTGGGCCACCAAACGATCTCAACTCAATACAAAGTTGTAGACCACGTTAGGAGTTACAAGTTTGGCATAGACATTATCAACCTCTGAGGCCGTTTCAAAAAATTCTAAAATGTTGTCAAATGAAAAAAACAACTGGAAAATTTTATAAGTCACGATGAGAGTTGTGCATAGTTTCTTCATCTGAGGTGGTTTGAAAAAATTCAAAACTTTGAATTCAAAATTTGATGACCTGAAACAATTATTTGGGCCACCAAACGATCTCAACTCAATACAAAGTTGTAGATCACGTTAGGAGTTACAAGTTCGGCATAGACATTATCAACCTCTGAGGCCGTTTCAAAAAATTCTAAATTCTAAATTTAAAATGTCAACATCAGATGTCATTTGAAAAAGAATTAATATCAAAATATGGTAACTTGAAATGAATATTTGACTATCTAAACTATCTCGGATAAAAAGTTTGTCAATTATAAAGTTGCAGACCGCATCGAGGTTTACATTTTTTTTGTAAGTTTAAGTGTGTATGTTCTTTGATATTCATCCATGGGAGGTAAAAAAAAAGGCAAAATTGGCTAGCGGACACTGAAAGTGGAGGTCATTTGCTGACGGACATCCAAAATGGAGTTATCTGCTGAAAGATATTCTCGTTGCTGACAATTATGCTACTGAACACCGCACCTCTTATTTTATTTATTTCCATTTGTTGAGGAGAGAGGAAGGTGGTTAAATGTCATTCTTGCCCTTGTCTTTTTCTTCTTCCCCTCTTTTTTTTTTTTGGGTAAAGTACACTTTCCAACCTCCAACCTGCACTGAAGTTCGATTTTCAACCTTCAACTATAAAACTGGGTAACAAACACCCTCCAACTATCAAAACCGGACAAATTTGGTCCTTGTCTGGTTTCAAAAGCGATTTTCTATTTTCGGGAGGCGCCGAAAATTTATATTAATTTTTGAGCCTCTTAATGTCCTCAAATGAAAAAACTCAAAACTACAAAGTTGTAGATCTCATTGAGAGCTACACATTTGGTATAAAAAGTATCTTCATTTGACTCCATATAAAAATATATTATTTTTTTAATGCGGCAAGCGCTATTATGATGCTGAAATTTTATATTATTTTTTGAGCAAATTAACGTCCTCAAATTTAAAAACTTAAAACTAGAAAGTTGTAGATATCATCGAGATCTACAATTTTTATATAAAAATCATCTTCATTCGACGTCGTATTAGTTCATTTTTATATAAAACAAGCTTTTTCATTTTTGAAATTTGTTTTGTCGCATGAGAAAATGATTTTTATATAAAAATGAACTAATACGACGTCGGATGGAGATAATTTTTATATAAAAATTGTAGATCTCGATGATATCTACAACTTTCTAGTTTTAAGTTTTTTAATTTGAGGACGTTAAGTTGCTCAAAAAATAATATAAAATTTCAGCATCATAATAGCGCTTGCCGCATTAGAAAAATAATATATTTTTTGTATGGAGTCAAATGAAGATACTTTTTATACCAAAGTTGTAGCTCTCAATGAGATCTACAACTTTGTAGTTTTGAGTTTTTTCATTTGAGGACGTTAAGAGGCTCAAAAAAATAATATAAAATTTTGGCGCCTCCCGAAAATAGAAAACCGCTTTTGAAACCAGCCGAGGACCAAATTTGTCCGGTTTTGATAGTCGGAGGGTGTTTGTTATCCGGTTTGATAGTTGAAGGTTGAAAATCGAACTTCAGTGCAAGTTGAAGGTTGAAAAGTGTACTTTACCCTTTTTTTTTTCTTGTGTGGCGTCACGAGCAGGCAGGACATGCTAAGCCGGACCCGTGCTGCCGCGCGGGGGTCGGGCGGCTGCGCCGCCGACAACGGTGTACAAGAAGGACTCGGCGGGTCTGTCGGCTCTTCACGTCACGGCGCGAATGGGACACCACCGCGTGGTGAAGGACATGCTAAGGATCTACCCGGACGCCGCGGAGCTCCGCGACGGCAATGGCGGGACCTCCAGCACACCGCGTGCAGGGAGAAGCAGTCCTCCGTGGTGCCTGTTGTCATCAAGAGCCGCACGCTGCGCGGTCTCCTGCTGGACGCACAGGACAGGGACGGGAACACGGCGCTCCACCTCGCGGTGGCCGCGGGCGCGCCGGCCGTCGTGGAGGCCCTGCTGCAAAAGGACGAGGCGCGGACCGACGTCCTGAACAGCGACGGCGACACGGCGTTCGACCTCGCCGCGGCGTCGACCAGCTCCTTCACGATGGTGAGGCTGGTGGTGACGCTGGTCGCCTACGGGGCGCGGCTCCGGCCCCAGAGGCAGGACCAGCTGGCGCCGTTGAGCGGCCACGACGTCGTGCAGGGGATCGAGAGGACGTCCGACAGCCTGGCGGTGGTGGCCGTGCTCATCGCCACCTAGGCGTTCGCGGCCGGGTTCAACGTGCCCGGCGGGTACAGTGACGCCACGGGCCAGGCGCACCTCGCGGGCAAGTTGTTCTTCGACACCTTGTTCCTGGACATGTTCGCCGTGGCGACGTCCGTGGTCGCCGTGATCCTGCTCGTCTACGGGAAGACATCGCGCTCCGCCGTCAGCTCGTTTAAGAGCTTCGCGTGGGCGCTGCAGTGCATGTGGGTGTCACTCATGACCCTGATGCTGGCTTTCTACGTGGCTCTGGTGGCCGTGGTGACCACAAGTGCTGTCAGTCAATACGGGTTCATGGCTATAGAGGCGTGCATCTGTGTGCCTTCCAAATATGCCTAACGACGTGGATTATGAGGCCTGCAAAGACGTGGAGAACGATCTGGAGGTATATAAGACAGGGAAGTCCCGCGAAAGGAGGGAATGTGATCATCAAGCGGCAGTATCCTCTCGCTCGCGACGCCACACAGGGAAAAAAAAAAGAAGGGAGAGAGAGGGAGAAGAAAGAGACAAGGGTAAGAATGACATTTCTCCACCTCCTTCTCTCCTCAACGGATGGAAATGATTAAAATAAGAGGTACATTGTTCACTAGTATAATTGTTAGCAACGAGAGTGTCCTTCAGTAAATAACTCCATTTTGAATGTCCGCCAGCAAACGACCTCTACTTTCATCATGATCGAATGGGTATGAAATTTTTACTACAGTTAAATCATATAATAATTAGCCCACCATAAAAATTTTATCACAATTGGACCGTAGAAACTGCAGCTATGAATTATTTCAATTAATTACAGAAAAGTATGGATCTAAAGCCAAAGCAAAAACTTTATACTAAAACATATCATATTATATGTTCACTGTGTAGATCTACTCACGTGGAATCCTTCTAGAGTTTGTTCTTGAGAGTTGAGAGAGAGGGTGGAGTTGCCAGCTTTATTCTCATTTTGAGCACTTCGAGACATTGTCAAGTCCATGAGTTGTGTTTCTTACTCTTGGATTTTAAAGCTCATATATCCCCCCCCCACCACACACACACACAAAAACACACCACTTTTTAGCTCTTCAACTTAGACATCAACACTTCTTTGCGAAGGCCAAATTGCAATAAACAAATCTTGTGCCTCATGCGAAAAGCCATTAGAATCTCATGTTGTTTAGCCCAAATAATTGAACGCCGTTCCCCTACATTATTTGGGATGTTACAAGCATTAAATAGGTAAAATGTCTGTTTAATTTGTAGATCACATCAAGAACTACAAGTTTGGTATAGACCATTTTCAATATCCTAGGCCGCTTGAAAAATTCAAAATTTTGAATTTAAAATATGATAACTTAAAAAGAATGTTTGGGCCACCAAAAGATCTCCGATAAACAAGTTGTCAGCTGCAAAGCTATACATCGCGTTAAGCTCTGGCTTTGGTATAGACCATGTCAATATCTAAGGCAATTCGAAAAATTCTAAAGTTTGAATCTCAAAGCATGGTAACTTAAAATGATTTTTTGGACATCTAAACCACCTCGTTTAAAAAGGTTGTCAATTACAAAGTTGCAGGTCACGTCGAGCTCTATACTTCATTTGAAAGTTAAGGTGTAAATACTGTCTAGTATCGTCCATAAGAGTAGTTTTATAGCTGAAACCTACAAATATATATAAGAGTAGTTGCCTTTGGGCAGCTTCTACGTTAAGTCGTGGAGTTTGTCCACCACTCGTAGAAGTACTACAACCCCCATTCCTCCCAGTCAACGTACCCGGTCGATGGGTAGTTGACAGTTTGACTTTGACACTCTGCTCCGGGACCGGGATGCCGCGGAAGCTCGATGCCTGGCAGGCTGCACTATAGGCCCAGTAACCGTGGCGCCGCGCACATGCTGGGGCCGGCCTGGGTGGGCGGCTACGACTACGACTTGGTGGACCGGACCGTGTCTCCCCTGGCCGGCCGGCCCAGGTCTGCATGCAGTCTGCATACGGCACTGCGCTGTATGGTCTCATTGCTCAGTCAGTCTGTACGGTGTGATAGTACGTGTCAGGCCCAGCTCGACGACCCACTTCAGCCGGCAGCATCCGCGTATTGACTTGTCAAAGTCAGCGAGATGTGTCGTGTGTCCGATCCTTTTTGACCGCATCAAGCGTCGGATCCTTGGCTTGTCTAGTCTAATGGCTGCAATATATTGCAGCCAATATATATATATTCAGTAGTCAGCTATAATTAAAATAAGTTATTCTGTAGCTACTTCCATTTACGATAATTTTATATACTAATTTACGATAATGTCAATACATATTTACGATAGTTGGGTTACTAATAACACATGAGGATATTTACCATAACGTTATAGTAAATAATTTAGTAAGAAGTTATTATAATCTCGTAAATTAACATAGTAATTATCGTAACTCAAAACAAGTGGCTACAGAATAAATTATTTTTTAGTATATATATATATATATATATATATATATATATATATATACATATATATATATATATATATATATATGGATGTACACACACATACACACGTACGTATGTGGTGGTAAAAGTATATATGGATGTAGGAGTAGTCTAGAACATTTTTTTACAAAACACAATACACCTTTGACTGCATGCACTTACTGATGACCGTTGGTGTTGCTGGTCAGAACGAAGACAGTGGTCGCCCGATCCGTGCCGCACGCAGAAGCCAATGCATGCATGCGGTCTCCCCTGATGACCTTTCCTTCCAGATGAGCTTGTGTTCGTTCATACTACGTCATACGATATAACAACACTCAGACTCAGGAAACCATTGATGAACACGCATGAGTCAGAGATGGTACATTGACGCGTGTGTTTTCAGGGAAAAAAGAAAGAAAGAAAGAAAGGAGATCATATGCAGTTGCATACACACACTTGTACTACTTCGGTTATTAATTATTTCTTTTATTTTAAATTATAAGTCGCTTTGAGTTTTCTTTATATAGATTTACGACGTATTTAGACATATGTTGTATATATCTAGATATATATCGAAATTGATGTAAAAAGTCAAAATGATTTATAATTTAATTTGGATTGGAGGAAGTATTATATATACACGTAGTACCGGTTAGAACAAGTTCACAATTTCTTCAGAGTTCTCTTTTTAACCTCTCCCGCACGCACGTCAGATGGACTAAGATGAAAGATGATGGCTGGCGTCGGTAATTTCGAACGAGTTTCAGTACCACTACCCGGTGTACTCTGCTGAGTAGTGGTGACATAATATACATAGAACTCCGTAGTAACTACGGAGTACGTAGCTAGCTGTAGGTGTACATCGATCTCTGACAAGTACATATAACGTACCTGCAGCAGAGAGATCATGCATCGTGAGTCGACGAACGTACGTACAGAACAGCAGGGGCAGCAGTACAGCACATCTCCGATCCCATGTCGCATCGCATCTCATCGGCAGGCAGTCGGCGCGCCGGCCGGCCGGCCGGCCCCCGGATGCCCGGCCGGCGCCGGACCACTCACGTACTATAGCACGCAAGGTATACAAAATCCTAGGCGCGCGCGACGTGACGACGACGGCAACGCCCGCCCGCCCGCCCGCGCCGCGCCGAGCTATGCGTCGTGGATCGATGATGAGCATGTGGCAATTCGATTGCTATGCGTCGTCACTAGGCTGCTGCATGCTGGCTGATGCACGCAGCACACAGGCTAGCTACCTAGGGTCGAGTAGGCACGCTAGCTAGCTGCATGCCGTGAGCTCGCTTTCAGACAGTTGCAAGACCAGACGCCGCATGCAGTATAGCAATAGCTACGCCCATGACCCATCTAGCCTTCTAGCTATCTTGGTCAGGAGGTGTGGAGGACCACCATTGCCACTTTTGCCACATGCTCCATCAGAGACACAGAGAGGGAGAGGGAGAGGGAGAGGGAGAGGAAGGCGAGAGACTTACGGCCTACGGGAGCTGTTGTCGCTTGCATCGGTACGCACCGTGTTTTTGGTTATTATTAGTGTGGCATACGAAGTACTCCGTATCTGCGTACGTCATGACAACGCTGTTGTTGGCCAGGGACATTTATTACAAGAGAGCGATATGCAGCATGTTCGTTTCGTCGTAAACGATCGTGAATTATTTACTGCTGGTTTTATATGAGAGAAGAATATTGTTCCAGTTTATAATCTAGCAGGCAAGCCAAGAGGCTGATGATCGACGGATCCATCCACCGACCGGCGGCAGGTTCCAGATCCCGCAACGGCGGCTCAGAAGTCAGAAGCATACTTAGGTCTCGTTTAGATTGCAAATTTTTGCAATCTGGACACTATAGCACGTTTCGTTTGTATTTGACAAACTTTGTCCGATCATAGATTAACTAGGCTCAAAAGATTCGTCTCGTGATTTACAACCAAACTGTGTAATTAGTTATTTTTTTACCTACATTTAATGCTTAATGCATGCGTCTAAAAATTGATGTGATGAAGAAAGAGTGAAAAAACTTGGAATTTGAAGGTAAACAAGGCCTTATTATATGCATGGACTGGAGACGCTCTGCTGCGCTTGCTCTCTTGCTGGACTGGTACGACCATCGCCGTCGTCTGAAATCCTGGACGCGCGCGCGCCCTAATGCAGAGCAATGCAACAGCGATATGATGCCCGGGCCCGGGCCCGGGCCCGCCCCCAACGTACGCTGCCGCAGCTGATCACCTGCTGTCAACGAGCGAACTGAGGGAGAAGAGAGCCAGAGAGGGACGGGCATGCAGATGCAGATGCAGCTGCAGCAGCGATATCTGATGCAGAGCTCATCTGATCGAAACCTGCCTCCTGCTTCTCGTTCTCGATCAGATCTCATCACACTCACAGTAAGAAAACTCCCAACTTTGGCACTATGCAAAAAGAAGATTCTCCGTCACATCAAACTTGCGGTACATGTATGGAGTATTAAATGTTGACGAAATCAAAAACTAATTGCACAGTTTGTACTTTGCGAGACGAATGTTTTGAGCCTAATTAGTCAACGATTGGACAATTATTACCAAATAAAAACAAAACACTACAGTGTAGCTACAGTGCCGGCGAATTCAGCCGGCGCCGATTCTGGCCGGAACTAAACGCGGCCTAAAGCAATGTGATCGACCTGTTCTTCCCCTGAGAAATTAAATGAGAACTGACGTGAATCGATCGTTTACTTGAGATGACGAACGAAAGCGCATCGTATGGGGTATGGTACGGTACGGTACGATACGAGGGCGCTTTCCTTCTGATCTTGCATTGCTTGTCTGTGAGCTCTGAATTGTGATCGGAGATCTGAACAACCTTTGGTTTCTGCATCTAAACTAGCTAGCTAGCTGTGGCGATCGACCATCGAAGCCATGATCTGTGTGCAACAGAGCTTCACCATCAAATGACGACTGCATTTGCATATATACTTCTTCTGTTCTTCAGAAAACGACCCCTGTGCGTCCAAGAGTTATGGCCTTATGGGCACGCAGCTTTAACTTGCTAGCTTCGTCCATATGCAGCATAGTATGATGGACATTGCACACCGACGCCCGGCCACGCATGCTTCTGCAACACTCTAGCTAGATGCAGGGCTCTTTTTTTGGCTACTGGTAGTATAGTAGTATAGGAGTAGCACCATTGTACGGACACGCGTGCTCGGTATAAAGTTGCAGATACTATACATAGGTATTTTTATATACTTACATATAAAGGTCCTTATTTGTTTTGTACTTGGATGCAAATGCAACAAAGGTACTAGTAGCTAGCAAAGGTCAAGGGACAAGTAGCTGGTGGCTCGCAGCCATGCATGGCTTTTGCTTCTCATCTCATGCATGCGGGCAAAGAAGCGCGCCGGCCGCTGCATTTCTATGCATGCATGCATGCCATTGGGCAACGGCATGCACGCCCCCACATTGGCTTTGCTGGACCACTCTCTCTCATGCAATATTGAGAGAGAGAGAGAGAGAGGGAGGGCAGCATATGAATACTACTCCTTCCGTACCTTGAAAAAAAGCAATTAAGAAACAATGTCATGTTTTAGTATATAAGTTTGACCAATCATATAGATAAAAAAGTGTAAATATTTATAATATCAAATAAATACTATTAGATTAAATATAAAATGTATTTTCATAATAAATCATTTTGAAGCCATAAATGTGAATACTATTTACTAGAAACTTGATTAAACATGAAGCACTTTAAGTGGCGCGTAATAGTTATATTCTTTTAGTGACAGGGCTAGTATATGGGAATATATATACTGTATTAATTATTTATTTAGGTTAGGTAGGTGTTTCTTTTCAGCAGAAAGGGCAGTTCTAACTGCCATAGACTTGCAGGTGACAAGCTTTACCAATGTGATGCATGCATGGTGAGTGGTAATGGCGTGTGCACCCAAGGGAAAAAAGAAGCAGAAGAAACCTACAGATCATATGAGAGAGAGAGAGAGAGAGAGAGAGAGAGAGAGAGAGAGAGAGAGAGAGAGAGAAGACATGCATCAGTGTGGGTGTGGCTTGCAGTGAGCTAGTAGACGAAAAGGACCACCCTGCGATATATAGAGGGGTCCTGGACCTGGAGCTTGGTGAAGGGTGGTGGTTACATTGCACAAACATGTGTGGACTTGTGGTGCCTCAATGCATGGAAAGCAAGGATATATGGATGCATGTTTTCAGCTGCTAGCTAGCCAGCTAGGCGCGGGTTTTTAATTTCCTTGTGGCCTTGTGGGGATCAGGCTCCATCAGGCTGTGTGGCCTTTGTGGGCGTGTGTACTGCTCTATTTCCAGGAAGAGAATCGTTGCCAGTTATGAACAGCTTGCCCTGCAAACGCCTTGAGCTTGATGTGACCTCTCATCTGCTACTCCGTCCTATAGAAAGAGTAGCTATGAGATCAAACTTTCCACTAGATTTGTAAAAAAAAATATTTGCAACATTTATATCTTCAAATAAGTTTATTACGAAGAAGGTCTAAACATAAGTATATTGATAAAGAAGAAGGTCTATACTTAGCAAACATAAGAGGTGTTTACAATAGAAGACCATAGCAGCTATACAATACAATCCTAGGAGGGTGCGTAGATTGTAATTTGTATAAGACAACTCAATAGTCAGAGTATAATTTGGAAGACTTTTCAAATCTAAACCGTCTAGTAAATGAAATCAAAGTAGTAATAGCTATATAGTTATACCAAAACTTGTGGAATTAGACTAGTTAACATCACCTCCCTCGTGTTCAAAATCGATGACGTTTTAGGCTTTTCAATCCGTGTTAAAATAATCCTGCAGGTCATGTGTGGAATACTTCCTTAAACAGACCTACTAGTTGATGGACTGGCACTTGATGTGACCATTGGAAACTTTGTTTCTATATAAGCACTTTGTGCTTTTAAAAAAAATCATGACAAAAGCCTATTTCAAATGCATAAATTTCACAGAAATCATAAATGTACTTTAGATGAATCAGTTCAATTTTCATAGAAAAAGCGCAGGATTTGAGAAAAATTCTCAATTTCAAATAGTATAGTCTTATAGTGAATTTTATTACGCACGCCATGGCTAAGGGCCTGTTTGGTTTGCACCTCCTAAAGTACAGGGTGTTTTGGCACCATTGGAAACCATCAGCCGAACAGGGCGTTAGTCACCACGTAAACCAGCTCCTAAACTTTAGTCATCCTTGTTTGGTTTGGTGGAATAAAAGAGACTAAAAGAGGCATTTTAGTCCCTTTTAGTCAGGGTATTTGACTCCAAAGTGAATAAAATGTGAGGCAACCTGATTAAAAGGTGAGGTTTAGTCCTATTTAGCAACATTTGAGTGACTAGTTGGCTAAAGCCCATTTAGTTCTATTTATTTAGTCAAAGTGCTTGATAAAAAGTGACTAAATGAAACTAAATAAGACTAGATTTAGGAGGTGAAGAGTGAACCAAACACTCCCTAACACTAGCAGCGGAGTACACAAATACAGAAATTATAGTACTATTAGTTGATCATAGCTAGTTCCACGTCCACTCGGAAGCGCAGGCAGTCAGGCATGCTGGACAGTTGGTAATATAAAGTTTTTTCCTTTAAAAAAAAAATCGAACAGCCATGCTAGCATCCTCTGATGAATGGAGGTCGCCGCAAAAAAGGTTCAGGAGGAAGAAGATATTTTTAACGGCTGGGTCAAAGATGAGAGCGAGAGTTCCTCTCATCATCAAGTAAGAAGGAATCTATCATAGTATAGGCCCGCATCTGATCCCATCGCTACGCATGCCTGCCAGTGTAAGCATGCATGCATGCATGTCTCATGCACCGTTCATCAGCCTGTAAAAATAAGATAAATGCTTTGTTTTTGTTGTTATATAAGAGCTACTGGCACTGTTCTAGCTAGCTTGAAACATATATTTATATATATACTCCTACCCTTTTAGCTTGCTATTGGCAACAGGTGCCTTCTGAGTTCCAGCAATGCTACTTATATACTCCTCCTACCCTGTTCGCTGGTTGGTTTCTGGGCTAGTTTAGGCTGGCTGGTGCTGGTTTATTGTGAGAGAAAAACACTATTGACTGGCTGGTTTGGGCTGGCTGAAACCAACAAGCGAACAGGCCTATTTAGGATGGAAATTTTCATAGGTACTCAAAAGATCCAAACCTAAGAGGAAGTAGATGATTTTTTCATTAAAAAAAGAAATAAAGGAAAATAAAAAATAGTAATAGGTACTCAAATTCAAATAGGTAAAGTAGTCGGGCAACTACAACCCACTTTAACCTACGTGATTGGGCTCATGACCACAACTCTCGCTCAACCAGTCGAGGTAGTCTCACTTTCTATATTGTTTCGTGGATATATTCTACATATAAGAGACAATGATTGTGGATACGATCTTAGCATGTCATTTCATTAAAACAGTATACCCCGTTTGGATCTTTGGGATTGAAATCCATTCTAATAATCATAATTTTGACGTAGATTAATTAAGTTAATATGGTTGTATATGAACTATATTTGTATAGTATTGTTGGCCATACGAGGGAGATACTTATGTGCTATATTTCTGTTATCGAGGAGCAAGTCGAAGAGCGTGCTATAAGTTATATAGTAGAAACTAACCTAGTATGAAGACCTATACAATCAATTTCAATCTTCCACCTTATGAATTTGAGATAGGCCTGTATATAAACTTTGGAAAGTTGTGGAATATCAAATGCGAAGCCAAATAGCTTAGTTTATTAAGGAGATTCCAATTGGTTCAAAATGAAAGGATGAAAATGGCACCTAAATTTCATCTTTTGATTTTACTTTGTGGCTGAGTAGTGAGTAGATTTGTCGTGCATGTGAGAGGCATTGCATAGAGATATACAAGCTGGAGGTCAAATTGTGCCATCATCAGCCTGTTCGGTTGGCTGGTTCATTTCGTTGCTGGTTCGTGAATAAGTACTACTGATTGGTTTGTGTGAAAGAAAAATACTGTTCCGGTTGAAAATTTACGATCATTTACGATAAGCCACAGCCAAACGAACATACTGAATAGATGGTGTTTCTCTACCGTTGAAGATGATGTTAGCTGAAGAAGATACAGGAGTGTAGGACAAGAATGGGATCGAGTGTATGCGTCCAATGTCCTGGCCTCACCCTCACCTCGTTTTGATAAAAGAGCTGTACCAGTTATAAATAATGAGGAGGTTGCTCTAGGTGTATGTGCCATTCACAGGCACGCTCTCATTGCATTGCTCACTCGTCCCCTGCTGATCAGGCATCGATCGATCCATCCACCTGCACTGCATTGTGCCGCATGCACCCTAGCTAGCTGCTCTGTCTCTCTGTCTCTGATGCAGACATAGCGCATCTACCCTAGCTACCTAGCTAAACCTAGCCTTCTACTAACCGCAAATAAGAATAAAATATAAAGAAAAAAAACTATACCAATACTACCAACTCGCTTGCAAAGTTGCCATTGACACTGCCATGGACCGCAAATAAGAAGGGTGTGCACAGCCAAGGGCCAAGACGCCAACCTGCCATGGATGCGTCGTCCTCTTTCCTCTATAAATACAGTCCCCATGTCCATCATCGTCCAAAGGCAAAGGTCCTGCAGGGGTAGCAACAGGGGAGGGAGAGTTCAGATAACTTCATCTTGCCTTTTTATTTTTCCTTCCATCTTTCTTCTTGGCCTGCTTGTGTGTTTGGTGTTCTTGCATTGGTGAATTGAAGGGAGACGACAGCGTTGGTCCTTCCTGGATTTATCTCACTTCTATTTCATCCTGGATCTCTTCATAGCACCTACTACTCCCAGTTTTTCAAGAATCTTTTTTTTTTCGCATTGGTATCTTTCATTTCTTGGAATCAAAGGGTGGGACTGGGATCTATACTACCTGAGGTTACTTTTCTTGAGAGGAGTATGGAAAAGATGAAGAGAGAGTGCAGAGTTTGGTTCATCCTGGACGCAAACACAAATGCTCTTGTGAATGAGTGAAGCTGCCAGCATGATCTAGCTTTGGTTGGCACCATTAGCAGGTGCCCACACAGTCACATCGGCTGGCCTCGTGTGTGTGTGCCGCTCTGTACCTGCAAATCATTGTTAGATCATGCATGACAGCCTCATTTCTTCACAATTCCGGGCATGCATATATGCTGATGATGTCATTTTTTCTTTGCCTTTTGCTTTGCTGCTACTTTGAGATCCATCTGCATGCTTTCTGCTATATATGGTTAATTATCCTGCAGATCTTGCATCGGAGAACCATCGATCCCTGCATGGTGGAGAAGTATGATGAAAGGGAATGAAGAGGCAGTACATTTTGTTCTCTGCTACAACATGTCATCTTAAACCTACTGGTTATATTGGTGAGGATTCATTGCTAATAACTTTCCATGTAGCATATGCACAAATGTACAACGAAATAATAGGCAAATAGCCTAGCCTTTCTTGGTTGGAGTATTTGTATGTGAGTTCGTTCCAAGCTCATAATCATGTCTGCCAATCATATTGCAGGTAGTAAACCTCAACTAATAATAGTCTTTCTTTGTTGGAGTTTGATAGAAGAAAAGGCATATATAGATTAGTGATCCCTACCTCTCCTAGCTATAGTTACCTGCTAGCTGTCTCCTTGACACTGATAGGATGTTTGATTAAAAGTCCAACATAATCACTTGGCCACAGACAGTTACCACTTAATTAATATATATGCTGGTGACTGATAGCTATACATAACCAATCTCTTGCTTTGTGCTACTGCTAATATGATTCTGTTTTTTTTTTAAGAAACAGATGCACTATCCTTCCAGTCATATAAAGAACTTTGTTGATGTCTTGCCATCTAGTACTAGGACGCATGGCTTCTACTGCAGCACTGTTAAACTATATAGGATTTGTCATAAGCATATAACAAAGTATATATATACTACGAAATGTAGGATCATATATCCTTGTCCAATTATACTGGACTTGTATATAAAGCATATATTGATGGATGAATAGCTACGTACCTAAAGGAAGGATCTCGATCTGCATAAAAGGCTACAGATAACAGATGCAGTGCGTAGAACCTAATTCCAAATTCCAAATTCCAAGCCCAAGCTAGCTAGGCACCAAAGTGGCGGTCTTGTCACTTTCTTGCTTCCAAAACCGGGTCACTGTTGATGTAGGCTAGCTGGCTCATGTGCCACAGTTGCAGTTCGTTATTAACTGTAGATCAGCGTGCACATCGTGGCCGGGCGTCAGAATTCAGATCTTGGTATGCTGTGGATTCAGCTAGCGTTGAACATTCATTTTTTTTAGTTTCAGTCAACACTATAATGCTATATAGCACCCTGGCAGCAATGATATTTGTATTGATCAATGGTGCTAATCTATATACTACTGTTTATTATGCATGTCTCGTTGCAATAATGGCAACTACAGGTATGTTTATTACTGTATTTCGAAAACAAATTGATGATTATTTTGGTGTGTTAGTTGTGTAGCTGCTAGTCCACTAGTTTTAATCTTTGTAGTATGTCTAGCAATTATTGAGACGTACTGACCACACGCTACAATGGTAATACCAATTATTAATTTTCAGTAATAAATGATAAATAAAAAATGACACATGACTGTGTACTTGGGTAGATTTTAGTTTAGAGCAGCAATGTCTGCACACTCACTGTCAGTGGACCCCACCTGATGGTAATATTACGTACGGAGAACACTAATTCATCAGAGGCGTAGCGTGCCCCATTTTGTTTCTTTGTACTGCTAGCTAGCTATAGCTAGCCAGCACGCCTCCACTCCAGTCCATCACAGCATCACCTCCAGCTCCGAGAGGCTTATCCTCAGCTTGCAACAAACATCGTACGAAAAAGCGCAGGAAAAAGGATCGAAATACAACAAAAAAGCATAGGAAAAGGATCGAAATACGCCGCAAGCTTGAGTCTGAGTGAGAGCAATTCCCACTTGGTCTTCTATATATCCCCATCCCCATCACTTGCTCCTGTATATCTCTCTCTCTAGCTATCCCCCAGTTCTTCTTCCCCTCTCTCTTCTCTCTCTCTCTATATAACTCTATCCCCCTCTCTCGGATAGATGAGTAGTCTAGCTTGTTCCTGCTGCTCTTCTTTCTCCATTAGAGAGGGTAGTGGTGCACCACAAGTTGGTGAAGCTGCCAGCATGATCTGATGGTGGTATATATGATGTCTTTATATATATTACCTCTGATCTCTCCCTGACTGTCGCGGATCGATGAATCCAGGATGAGGGGAGGGAAGAAAGAGGGATAATGAGCATCAGGTCATGCTGTAGTTTCATCTGCTGGTGGGAGCACATCGAAAACCCTAGCGAGCACATCGAAAACCCTAGCTAGCTAGCTGTATCTAATTTCCATCCATGCGCTGAATCATCGATGGGTGTTGTCAGGTCAGTTCTTGTAGAATTCATTCATGCTGTACTTGGATCGGATCAGACATATATATGGTGAGATCCAAATCAGATATATAGATCAGATTAGCTCAAGTTTAATTCCGCTGTTGATGTTGATTTGTGATAATCTTCTTGTAATTTCTTCTTTTGTGCTTTTGCTTTCTCTCTTCGGTTCAGTTATGCAGAGGTCGAATATATATGTAATTTTTGGGTTTTCTTTCCACTTATGATTCCTTCTTCAACTCTCTCTAGATCTCTCCCTCTATCTCTAGATCTCTCTCATGTGTTTTTTTTTAATTCGGATAAGAACATCATTAAATTTACACGGTACTGGCATAGTAGTACCACCCGAAAATTCTAGTCGTTTTGAAATGCATGAATTGCTCTAATTCAACCGTGTTAATTACCTTGAGATGATGTTTACCGACTGGAAACATTGAAGCGCAGTCTAATTTGCACATTTGAGTACAGTACATATCTATCATCCACGCAGAGTTCAGTGTTTCTTTAAATTGCTTGTCCGGCCTTGCAGGTAACATCCGACGTCATCAGCAAATGGGCCCGTGAGAATCACTGTCTAATAATTAAGCTCTGTGTTTAGCCTTGTGTAGCAGTAGAAGCCTTGTGGATGGTCCAGTTTGTGACATGGCTTATCAGTTTCAATGCCTCTGGGTTCAGTACATACTTGTACAAGAATATATTCAGGAATATAATTGGCCTTTGAGAATATGTGGGATATACTGTTTTCATCACTGTGTGGCTATATATGATTTCACTGTGTGATCCTGCTAACAATAATGCAGATGGAAAGCTGTGTCATCTATCCTGTAGCACACAAGGCAAGTATTTTGATTACTCCTTTTCTGATTAAGGCATACCATACCACGTATATATTACTAATTAAACTTGTAGTGAAGAAATTGAGGGCAATGCATGGAATGCATCTGATGATGATTAGACAGCTGAGAATTTCCAGCGATAATGGTTGCTTGCTTGCTTGCAAGATATGTCTAGCCACACGAGTACAGCTGAATGATTGCCCTCTTTGCTTGAAGGGTGAAACTGCTGTCCATCTTTTCATGCCCCCCTTGCACGATTGCACACACTTTTCTCATGTTTTGGACTTTGTACTACTTATGGCTTATGGGTTGGATATTCACTCTGCATCCAATCCATCATGCATGCTCCACACACAACTCAAATCAAATCAAACCAAAATAGTATCTTGTTGAGGTCGTCTTCTTTTTTTCTCTGTACTTGTTGACATTTTCCTGCAAAAAGGACATCTCCCTCTTTCTCTCTCCTTTCTCTGAAATTAGTTGCAGGTTTTTGTTGGCATGCCTAACAACCACACCACCCTCTCATGCCATGGCCGGCATGGATCGATGATCCAAGTACTAGTGCGCCTGTCACAGTACCCAATAGCATGCATGGTCCCTTGGAAGATTCATGGGCCACACTGCACATACATACACACATGCATGAATGCAAAGCTCCAAGCCCTCCTTTATGGCGATTTGGTTCGGGGCCAGTTTGTTACGAGATGCCCACAGCCTTGTCCTTTGCGTGTGTGTGTGTTTGTGTATGCAGCTTTCAGACTTCAGAGCTAGCTAGAGGACGCTTAGCTTGAGGGTACCATCATGCCCTTCGTCTTCCACATCACATCGCGCATCCAATTTCAGCAGTTTTTGGATACGTTTTCTTTCTGAAATCTCGTGAATGATTTGCACTGGGAGCGAGCGAGATCTTGGTGGTGGCGGTGGCGGTGGCGTGGAGTGGTGGCCATGCAACGGCAATGCAATCGTGTGGCGCCAAAAGGTTGCCGGCCGGCGGGACGGTCAGCTTTGCTGGCTTGCCCTTTTCTTCCTCATCACATCCGTCCGTATATATACGCCTTGTCTTCATCCGAAACTGCCGGCGTCTTTTCTGATTTTTCTTCCCGCTTTGTCCACGAGTCAATGGATTATTACATATTCTTGCCACCATATAATGGCGCCATAGTGTTGTCCTTCTCGTTGTGGATGGATATTAGGGTTATAACTTTCTAGGACGATTTGTAGGATGCATGGTGTGTATACATACAATTGAATTAAGTGTGACAAACCTAACTAACCGTTGCAATAGTTTTTTTTAATTGCGAGGAAACTATTTTTTTCGAAACACATACACGCACACACACTGAAAATATGTATGGATGACAGATCTTAAAAAAAAACACTTCAAATATCTTGAGTGTGATAAACCTAACTAACCATGGCAATTTGTTTGTTTCGAAGCACATATATACTAACCTAACCTCTATGGACATATATAGGCACATAATATATCTACCTCTACCACCTTTCATTCAATGATGAATTGAATAGTGATAAATGAGGTGACTATAGTGATTCCATCGATCCGAAAATATGCCGGCCAGTCTAGCTGTTTAACATGGTATGATTAGCATGCATGTGTTCAGACTTCAGAGCTCACGAGCTGAGCATAACTCGGCCAGTTGGGTTTCTCGTAGTGGAACCTAGCTGGCCACCACCGAGTTGAAATTCTTGACTTGCCAGTGTTGCTCATATTTTTCTTGTATTTATTCTAGGGTTTAATAACGTGTTGTTCTTTCGGTGGTGAACAATGTCAATCTCGACATGTGCCGTCTAGTCTCATTTTTTCGAAGGTGTTCGCATATGGATAACGTGCGCGCGCGTGCATATTTATAAGGGTGTTGTGCCAGCTTAAGTCTTAGGGCCTGTTTGGTCACTACACCTCCTCCTAAAATTCCTGTCACATCGAATATTTGGACACATGTATGGAGTATTAAATATAGACTAATTACGAAACTAATTGCATAACTTGCGACTAATTTGCGAGATAAATCTTTTAAGTCTAATTAGGCCATGATTTGATAACATGGTGCTACAGTAAACATGTGCTAATGACAGATTAATTAGGCTTAAAAAATTCATCTCAAAAATTAACCTCCATCTATATAATTGGTTTTGTAATTAATATATATTTAATGCTCCTTATTAACATCTAAATATTCGATGTGACATAAATTTTAGATGCGACTAAAGAATCAAACACCCCCTTATTCTTTCATAGGTGCTCGTATATATTGGAATAATGTGTTGCACACATTTATAAGGGTGAGTGTGTGTACATGTGATTTTGAAAAAAATATGTTCACGGTTCGTGTAGTTGCGTCCTATGGTTTGAATAAAAAAAAGAAGAATAAAAGCAACACCATGCGTATCGTACTATCGTAGAGGGAGCTCGATTTCCAATGATATCGTGTGTGCACAGGTTAGCGTTTCTGGCTGTGCACGGGCGTCCTCGTTCCCGAGTACACGACGATGCAGCAAAAAAAATTCGGTATATGTTGGTTGTCGGCCTAGGCCCAATAGTACCAATTGGCCCACATAAGGTGATTGGACCTGGTGGGCTGGTGCGGCGGAATTAGTTTTGGCCCACACAATGTAAGTGCACCGAAGAAAAGCTCACGTTTTTCCGCCGGACTCATTTTTTGCGCCCGCCATGCATGTTCTCTAAACACTTTTGTACGGTGAAGATTTGTGTCGACATATTTTGTTTTTTAGCAAAATTTGTGTCGACATATATAGCTTCTAATACTAGTTCTAGCTCGATGGGACGCTAAAATTACGCGGGCTGCTTTGGGTGTTGGGCATGCAGATGATGGTGCGGGTAGCCCGTGAGTCCACTTGGCCCGCCCTGAAAAAAAAATGTTGGACGGCCTGCCGCGTTTTAACCAGGCTTAATGTGGCCCATCATGCAGGATGCCGCGAGGGTCCTCGCGCCCTCGTGCGCATCGGTCGCGAACACTGGATGCCGGCCCGGGCCCGCGGACACCGCCGGGCTGTCCGGCCGGGCGGACGACACCGGCGTTGGCATTCGCTGCTGGGCCTCCGGGTTGGCCGCCGTCCGTCGTCTCTGGCCCGTTGCACAAATGTTCTAGCTACCAAGTTCGAATTGCGGTCGGCGTCAGGCTTTCTTTGCATAACGTATTCCGATAAAAAAAGATGCAAAGAGCCTGATGGGCCCATAACGTGATAAAAACATATGCAAAGAGCCTGATGGGCCCATAACGTGATAAAAAAGATGCAAAGAGCCTGATGGGCCCATAATGTGATAAAAAAAATGAGAGTGCCAGCCTACGCTACTGGCTTATAATTGGATCAGGCTTATTTAAGTGGAACCTGGGAGGGGCCCTACGATTCGTGGGCTTGGAGCGGCCGCAGTCGTCGATCCCCTCTGGGCCGGGCCTGTTCCCACGAGACACCGGATTCAAATCAAAACCGAATTAGGATAGTAAATTTTCTAAACGCACAATGTTGCTGCTTTTCTATTCAGCTATAGTTATGGCTTATATATATATGCAAACGTAACGTGCACCAGACTTTGAGTTCGTATCGGACTCCAACTCTTTTCTTCTGTGCATAAACACGTGCAAAGAATACTCTGCCAGTTACATCCACTCTTTTGTTTCTATTTCCTCTTCTGCGTCGAAAAAAGTTGAACAAAGGAGGGCGCCTGTGCACCGATCCAGAATTCCGAACAAACATTTCGCAACACTAGCCAGCGCGCTTGGTTGGGCTCCCTACGTCTACACGTTGCTGCCGTCCGGGAGACAGGGGGCACCGCCACGTCGGGCGGAGGGGCGGTGTCCGGCATGCCCCCGGGCGCGCCTCCCTCCGTCGTGGCGCCGCCAAGCTTGTCCTTTGACGTCGTCGGCGGCGGCAGGCCGACGGGCTCAGGAGATGGCGACAGCTCTGAAGAAGGAGGCGGGAACAAAGGCAATCAAGTCGAGAAGACCGAAGCCCAAGCACGGCCCAAGAGAAGGACTCGGCCCAGCACACGCTACCAAGGCCCGGAGTGGAAAGTCGGCCCGTGATGACGTCATGATTCGTTTTGCTACTGCTAGCTGTTAAGGAGGAGCGTTGGCGTGGGAAAGGGGGGAACGGAGAAGAACGAACTGGCCGGCGTCGCCGGAGGCGTGTGAGAGAGAGGCGAGCGAGTGCTCGTTGTAATCGCTACTCCAACTACTCTTCTGTGATAGTGTTAATCGAATATGGTGAAGTAGACTCCTAACATCGGGCTCCCCGAGCGCGGCGCGTCCTCGGGTAGCGGCGCCATCCCCGGCGACGGGTTATCTATCACGCGGCTGCCACTGTTGCCGTCGACGCCCCCGCCGTGCGGCCGCGTCGTGGAGGTCGCCATATGACGGCGTAGCAGCGGCTGCAGCGCCGGTGCAGCAGCAGCAGCCGGCGGCGCGCGTCGGAGCTGGAGGACGAGGGCGGCGGCCGGTTTCAGGGAGCTCGAGGCCATTGCGCGTGTTGATTTTTTTTCCTCTCTCTCTATAGGAACGCTCGTGCTCGATCGGTTCTGGCTTAGCTAGCGAGTTAGCTTCCTGCGAGATGATGGATGGATCGGCGCCGCATGGTAGCTCTTGCTTGTTTATACGGCGCTACCGCTACATAGTGCACACGCGGGTGCGGGCGACACGTGCAGCGGACGTGGCGAGTGCGGGCGACACGCATCTCAAATCAACGTGCGTGTCCCGGTGTCCGCGCGTACATACCGGTGTACGCACTGCCTGCTGCACCTGTCTCGACGACACGACTACACGACATGATTTGCATTTCGCGCCATCCCGCGGCCGGGTTCTATATTTGTTGGGGTTTTTCCAACTGTTTCCAAAGTGGTGCTAAAGATTAAAAAAAAATGGGTAATACTTTTTCTAGGGCGTTCTCGGTCGTTCCCATCCGGACGCATCGAACCATCCACGTAGACATCCGCACGTTCCGCTCGTCTCGCTCCGCCTACGCCGCGTGCCCTCGCCAGTGCAGATTTGCCCCATCTGCTGTAGTGGATCGACGGCGCCGAGACGCAGGGCCACACCATCGTCTTCATCGCCGAGTTCTTTGGCCGTGCTGGCCTCGTGTCCTTCCTCACCGTCGTTCTCGAGACGCAGCAGCTAGGTAGGCCTACCGCGGCGGGACGGAAACATCCGACTATCGCGGCCGCCTCCACCGTGTCGAGCGCCTCCACTGCGTTGGTGCCGCCATCTGCTGTCGCGGCTGTCTTCACCATGTCAGTTCGCTGCGCCGTCCGTTGCGCTGAAAACGCGAGCGGTAAACGTATGTTTCAGAGGTTTGTTGCAAATGTTTTATACGGATGTTGCAAATGTAGATCATCGGGATGTTGCATATGTTGCAATGATTTGTAACGTATGTTGTAAGCGTCTGTTCCCAATGATTTCATGTGTTTTTAAGACATATGGTCGTAGTGTGTTTATCTAGATGTTGCACATATTTCACACATATGTTGCAAGTGTTTTATCTAGATGTTGTGTATGTGTTGCAATGGTTTTGAAGTGTTTTTCACACGTTTTTACAAGTGTTGGAGACGTATGTTTCAAGTATTTTATCCATCTTTTTTCTATGCTACCATTATTGCACCTTGATGTTTTAAAAGTAAATTGAGTGTTGCATATAGATGCACGTGGAAAGCGCGAGCGGTCTCTGTGTGAGCGCACGAAACGCAGAGGCGGGCGGGCGACGTCCGAGCGGCGTGGGCCATCGCGTGGACACTCGAAACGGAGGTGCATAGGCGTCTGTTCGAATGTTCGGGCGCTAGAAGTGCCGCCAAAAGATCTCACATGAATGTTTGTTCACCACAGCTCGGTCCTCTCGCGCGCACAGATCACGCTTACCGCCAGCAACGTCACCACAGCTATATCTAGCCACGCCACACCCGTCCCCAGCCACCTCAGGGACGTCCCAACTAGCCACAGCTAGCCCCTACGCGCCCTAGCCACCCATGGACCCAGCCGACAGCAACTAGCCATAGCCGAAACCATGCAAGGTCAGATCAGTGGCGACCGTAGCCTAGTAGGCGGGCGGTGGGGGTGGATCTAGAAAAAATGTTAGTTGATGTCACTGCTAACATAGGTGGTTTCTTATTTATAATGCTATTTCCTGATTTTTTTTTCTAGATGTTTTACTCAATGTTTCTAAGAGACCATCAATAACTATATACTAGATCCACCCTGGCGCCCCGGTTAGGGGCAGCCAGATGCCTCTAGGTTTGGCTAGGACATGCTAAGAAGAGGCCAGTGGTGGAGGTGGTGATCAACTTCTTGGAGGCGATGGTGGCTTCTTCCTTGGCGCGAGAAGGAAGAAACGTCAAAAGAACTTGCACCAACGTGGATTGAAGTTGCTCCCACGACGTACTTTTCGCACATGCCGATCAATTTTCCTAAGTACGGTAAGATTGAGAGCTGAGATGAGGAGTCGTTGGAGAGACCTTTTTTTCAATCCTACCAAAAAATCAAGACTGGGAGTAAGTTTTGAGAACTACTACATCCATCCAAGAAAAAATGCAATTCTAGCACATTGTCATGGTTTTGTATCTTAAGTTCGATCAATTATAGATAAAAAAATATCAATATTTATGATATCAAATAAATATCATTAGATTAATTACGGAATGTATTTTTATAATAAATTATTTTGGAGACGTAAATGTGAATAGTATTCGCTAGAAATTTGGTGAAACATGAACTACTTTTGCTGGCATGCAACACGTAGTTGCATTCTTTTCTGGACGGAGGTAGTATTAGAGATGCTCTAAGGAATCATTTTTATCCTTCTTTTTAGAAAAGTAACTAGGAGCTGTGGTAGGGTTTTAAAAAACGGTTTGGCTTCGGTTTCTTAGGAAGCAAATGAGGTGCCAAAAAAACAGCTTCACTACTGAAGCTACTAAGGACCCGTAGTCCTCTTTGAACTAGGAGCTAGATCTGGAGCTAAAACTTTTAGCTTCATTCTACCAGCTTCTTCTCTTAAAAAATATTGTACAAATGTGTTTTACCAAATAATTTTTAGAAATATTTTAGCTTGATTAGACAAACTACTCTAGGATCTAGAGTCATTTTAGGAGGAATGGGACTCCCTTAATTACAAAAAAAAACAGATTTTTTAGAATCTTCAACTTCTAAACCCGTTCGGTTTATCTTTTTATTTGATTTTGAAAGCAATTTTAACTCACGTAGCACCACATCAACCGTCTTACGTAGCACCACGTCCGCCACGAGAAAGTTAAATTGAGCTTTGAGGACAATAAAGGAAGATCAACTAAGCTTTAAAAAAAATTAAAGATTTTTATTTTCACAAAAATTATCCAAATATTTTTCCTAGAAAAAACATGCATTTAAAAATACTAAAATCTGATTTAACTTTTGAAAATTCATAGATAATTTGTTTTAACTCAGAAAATTATAAAACCAGTTTTATATTTTTCTTCTAAAATCATGCTCTATTTGTTTCTTTCTTAGAATTATTTTAATTGTATATGTTCTTCTAAAATCTAAAACTAGGCCAAACAAAGTTCTGGCTTATTATTGGTTCCTGCTCCTCCGGGGACGGCGGAACGGTTTAAAGCCATTCGAAATGGGGCCTCGGTGCTTCGGAGTATAAAAGAAAACGCACGGGTCCATCCGAGTATCCGACCATCCGTATAATCATATATACGAGTAAGGGCATATTTGGTTCGTCTAGTAGCTACTAAATTTAGTAGGTTTTAGTCACTTTAGTAACTTTTTAACCAAACGCTATGACTAAAAGTTACTCAAAGGACTTTAGTTCTCTCTAGTAACTTTGGAGTTACTAAAAGCTACTAAACCGTTTAGTAGCTACTAAAGTTTAGTATATCGAAATAAATATCCTCTTATATTACTCATTTGTTTTCTTGAAAGGGAGACAGACAGACAGTACGATATATTTATATATTGTACTGTCTGTAGCTGTAGGCCATTCGCGATCGCCTGCACGCTGCCGGCCTGCAGCTGTTGGCCAGGGCCTTGTTTAGTTCCGCATTTTTCAGAATTTGACACTATGCAAAAAGAAGATTTCTCGTCACATCAAACTTGTGGTACATGCATGGAGTACTAAATGTTGATGAAATCAAAAACTAATTGCACAGTTTAGTTGTACTTTGCGAGACGAACGTTTTGAGCCTAATTAATCCACGATTGGACAATTATTACCAAATACAAACGAAATGCTACAGTGCGCTACAGTGCCGGAACAGTGCCGGCGAATTCCGGCGGCGCCGATTCTGCCGCGAACTAAACACGGCTCAGGATGGTAGGAGCAAGGTGACTGTGTGCTTGCATCGGAATGAGAGCACGACGACGACCGTACACGCTACACATGCACTTGCCGGCCATACGTTATTACCCAGAAACTTTACGTCATGTCACCGCATGTTTGACATATGCATAGAATATTAAATATAGACTAAAAAAATAACTAATTGTACAGATTACGTGTATTTTGTGAGACGAAATTTTTGAGCCTAATTTGTCCGTGATTAGATAATGTTGTGCTACAGTAAACATGTACTAATGATGGATTAATTAATCTTAATAAATTCGTCTCACAGTTTACGGGCGAGTTCTTTTTTTATTCCCCTTCCGACATTTCGTAAAACATCCGATGACACCTAAAACTTTAAACCACTGGAAATAAAAAGGCCATAGTTGAGTACTTAAGTACCAGTGCAACGCCTGCAGGCGGCAGCTGGATCGATCACACTGACCGAGTCAAATCTCTTCACCTTGACCTGACCAGCCACAAGTTCTGTTCTGTCCTCTCCTATATATGCGTTGGAAACCCCCATGTCAATGCATGCTTCTTCATCTCTACATCGTCGACTAACCTCCGATCCTACCGTCGTCGTCATGGCTTCTCTCAACCTGGTGATCGCTGCTGCGGCGCTCGTTGTCGTCGCGGCCTCCACGGCAGCAGCGGCGGCGAGCTGGGCACCACCGTCGTCGGGGCGTCCGCTGTTCCGGGAGTACATCGGCGCGATGGGCAACAACGTGATGTTCGCGGACGTGCCGGTGCACCCGGGCGTGGACTTCGACTTCATCCTCTCCTTCGCCATCGACTACGCCGCCGGTGACACCGCCAACGCCTCCGCGGCGCCGCCCGTGCCCACCGACGGCCGCTTCGCCGTCTTCTGGGACGAGGCGCACCTCACCCCGGCCGCCGTGTCCGCCCTCAAGTGCCCCTCCTCCTCCTCCTCCTCCCACAACATCCGCGTCGCGCTCAGCCTCGGCGGCGACACCGTGTTCGGCTACAACGCGACGTTCCGCGCGTCCTCCGTCGACGCCTGGGTGGACAACGCCGTCGCCTCCCTCACGGCCATCCTCACCCGCTACGGCCTCGACGGGGTGGACATCGACTACGAGCACTTCGGGGAGCGCGAGACGCCGGAGGTGTTCGCGGAGTGCGTCGGCCGCCTGGTGCGCGCGCTCAAGTCCGCCGGCGTCATCTCCGTCGCGTCCATCGCGCCCTTCGCCAACCCGGACGTGCAGGCGCACTACGGCGAGCTGTGGCGCCGCTACGGCCGCGACTTCGACTACGTCAACTTCCAGTTCTACGCGTACCCGTCCAACACCACGGTGCCGGAGTTCCTGGGCTACTACTATGAGCAGATCGGCCGGTACGCCGGCGCCGGCGGCGGGGGGAAAGTGCTCGTCAGCTTCGGGACCGACTCGGCCAGCAACGGGCTGCGGCCCGGGAAGGGGTTCTTCAGGGCGTGCCGGGAGCTGCGCCGCCAGGGGAGGCTGCACGGCATCTTTGTCTGGGCAGCGGACAACTCCGTCGCCGACGGGTTCCGCTACGAGCGCCTAGCGCAGAGGTTCCTCGCCGGCGCCGCACCGGGTTTCCCGTGACGAATGCATGCGTTGAGCTGTTTCTGAGTGGTAGAGTCCCCGTGTTTCTATTCCATATTTCCATTCCACGTGTATGTTTCGCGTGTTTTGTCGCGTCCATATGATTTTTATTGGTCATTTGATTGATTATTTGTGTGCATCCAAATTTCAAACAAACAAAGAGATGCTCTCCGAGGACCCAATTTCAGAAACGATCTTGACCCGCAAACAAACAACACACGACACCGATGGATTCATCTTTGGGCGTTGGGGCATGGACGCCATCGATGGTTTCCACCCTGGTGGGATGTTGTGTTTGAACATGCATCTTTACTATTCCCTCCATCCCAAATTATAAATCATTTTAATTTTTTTAGAGAGTCAAAATATCTCAAGTTTGACCAAACTTATATAATAAAATAATAACATGTATGATATAACAAATACGTATCATTAGATTCTTTGAGAATTATAATTTCACAGTATATCTATTTGATGATATAAATTCTCTATAATTTTGGTCAAACTTGTAATGTTTTGACTCTCCAAGAAAAAGTTTGAATGACTTATAATTTGGAACGGAGGGAGGAGAAGATATTCCACACGTTGCTGCAGGGATTGCGAAGAATTTGGAATTATGGATTAGCTTTATAAGCGATATAGATTACATCTGGATGATAGTGGAGCACCAACTAATAATGAACAAAAAGAAATACTAATATATGAATGTTTATGAAAGTGGTAAACAAGAGCAGGCCAGGTTATGAAAGAAATATGAATGTTTACGAAAGTGGTAAACAAGAGCAGGTCAGGTTATGAAAGAAAGGTTACGGAAGAATACAGATACAACACACATAAACTACTTAGACAGCGAGCATAGTGTCCAAGAAAGATGCAGCAAGGCAAATTATGTTCCTAATAAGCAGCAAACAAAGAAAGCACCACAAAAGCCACACCTTAATTAATTTCTTCGCATGCCGCAACACTTTGAAGTTGATAGAACCAGAACTGGATAACTTCAAAAAACATCTGCATAGAAAAGCAAAGGAACAAGCAGCAGAGCACACCACAACAGAGGGGACAAGAACGTCCAGGCTGATAACGGAACCATGTATACCGGTGTCCGCACTGCATGTAAGACCGCAAGGTCAGCACGCGCACTCGCACACCACGCACGTCCGCGCGCGACGCGCCTCCGCCTTAGCCGCTACGCCGCAGGCCATGACCACGCGTAGAGCAGTTTTATAGGAGAGGTTGCTGAGTCTGTACATGTATAAGTATGAACTCTTGAGATCAATACAATTCGAGGTTCATCTAATCCTGCTTTATGGTATCAGCTCGGGCTTGATCCCCTGTCGCCCAGTGCTCACCTCCTCTTCCGCTGCCCGCCATGGATGTCAATCCCCTGTTCGAGTTCGAGCAGTCCGACCATGGTGGTTCCCCTGCTTCCTCCTCCTCCTCTGGTGCTTCCTTCACTGCGCTGGTTCATCCCTCCGGCGCCGACGCGCCACCACCACCCCCACCCCATGCTCCTGTCTCCCTCCAAACGGTTAACATCAAGTCCCACGTCCCGACGAGTACAGGAGCATCGCCGGCGCGCTTCAATACTTGACCATCACTCGCCTCGACATCTCCTACACGGTTCAGCAAGCATGTCTGCATATGAATGACCCGCGGGAGTGTCATCTCGCCGTGGTCAAACGCATACTACGCTATGTGCGTGGTACGACGTCGTTCGGCCTCCATCTACATGGCACCGGCGTCCCCAAGATCATCGCCTACTCGGACGCCGACTGGGCCGGCTGCCCGGACACGCGGCGCTCGACCTCCGGATACTGCATCTTCCTCGGCGACGCTCTCGTGTCCTGGTCCTCGAAGCGACAGACCACCGTTTCCCGATCAAGCGCGGAGGCCGAGTACCGGGCAGTGGCGAACGCCGTGGCTGAGTGCATCTGGCTTCGCTAGCTGCTCCACGAGCTTCACTGCGACGTTCCCAGCGCCACGGTGGCCTACTGCGACAACATCTCCGCCGTCTACATGAGCAAGAATCTCGTCCATCACCGACACACGAAGCACATCGAGCTGGACATACATTTCGTCCGGGAACGCGTGGCCCTTGGTGAATTACGCGTCGTTCACGTGCCCACCGATCAGCAATTCGCCGACGTGATGACCAAAGGGTTGCCGACGAACATGTTCACCGGCTTTCGATCCAGTCTCACCGTCGGACCATCCGACGCTGTCACTGTGGGGGGTGATAACGGAACCATGTATACCGGTGTCCGCACTGCATGTAAGACCGTAAGGTCAGCACGCGCACTCGCACACCACGCACGTCCGCGCACGACGCGCCTCCGCCTTAGCCGCTACGCCGCAGGCCATGACCGCGCGTAGAGCAGTTTTGTAGGAGAGGTTGCTGAGTCTGTGCATGTATAAGTATGAACTCTTGAGATCAGTACAATTCGAGGTTCATCTAATCCTGCTTTACAGGCGTCTAGGAGTCCATGGCTGCTCCTTTTCCTTGGTGGACTAGAGTTTTTGGGCTAATTCTTTCTTAGTATTGGGCTGACTGAAGGCACCTCAATGGGCTGAATGGGGGCAGTAATGGTCAAAACATGGGCTATATCACTGATTTCTGAAAGTTGAGTGGCGACCTGGGCCTTCACTGGGCCCTCTTTGGTCTGCACTTGATCGTTTGTTCTCCCTTCTATCTCCAACTGCATCAATATTATTTAGGACTAGTCTTTATGTTCCTTCTCATCTCCTTTGTTTTTATTATTGTCGTGATATTTTTCTAGCATAAGAATTAGATTGATCAACTGGAGGTTAAAGACCTTGCTAATCATATCTTGTTCCTTTTTTCTTTATAATATTTTTCACAATTTTTTTAGGTTTTATGTATATAGTAAAATAAACTTTTATTTGGATCTTATCTATGCTATTGTCGTACATGTATTTCATCATGTATGATTGTTGTCGATTTAAATACACTTTTATATCTATATGCTTTTATTGTATATCTAAAATAAAATTATGTTTAATAATTCACAAAAAAATAAAATAAAATTATGTTTGGTGGGGTGATGTCGCCGGAGTTTAAGTCCAGCGCACGTCGGGCCAATCCCCGTCGGTGCATGCATTGGTTTCACGGTCGGTGCTCCTGACTTGTTTACTTCGATCAATTCCACCGCCGACGTGCTGAAAAACTAGTTTATTTGCTTTGGGGTAGCGCAAGGATCACGAGAGTTTTTTTTTTTTTAAAACTGGGTGTAATTTCATTACTCGGCTAACAAATCGTTAGCAACAATTACACGAACGTCTTCAGGAATGGAGCTGGACACTTGCTCCTCTCCCTGAATACACATACGACCAAGAACAGCCAGCTCTTGTGCGGCTCTATTACATTCTCGACCTTTAAACACACACTCGAAATTAATGAAACAACCAGACACTAATGCTTTGATTTCAGCAATCAGCACTATTACTATACTCGATCGAGATCGAATTCTGACTTCTGAGATCGCGCACACATGCAATGCAAGTTGCAACCATGCACACTCGCTAGCTAGTCGCTGCTGCGCTTACATGTACAGGTAGTAGCTACCAGCCTACCATGCAAGCTCTCTCTCACTCACTCACTCACTCATAGAAACACGCACATCTTCTTCCCCAGCTCCGTCCGTCTAAACACAGATACATGACGATCATGGCTTCAGCTGGTGTGGTGCCCTTGCCCGTGCTTGGAAGGTAGCCGTCGTCCTGCTCGTCCTCACCGTGCCTGGTGGCGTCGGCCGGGGTGAACGGAAAAGAAGGATCATGTCTCTCTTGTAGCCTGCGATGTCACTCGGACTGCAGGTCCCAAGTGTCAGGTTCCACCTCGTGCGACTACGCATGCAACCAGCCCACAGCAGGCTCGACAGTTTCTGCGGATGACTGTACCCGTTGCAAGCTCTCGGCCGTTACCAATTGCGCGTCAGTCCGCTACAGCAAGAACTGCTCCAACTGCCGCTAAATCAGTCACTCCATGTTCCTATACATACACGCTACGTATGTACGGTGGAGTCCCTATCTATATACGGAGTACTTCATATTTATTTATCTACTATATACACATATAATTCGCTGTGACGCCGTAAAATTCAAGTGACGGTTGCCGGACAGACTCCATGCATGCATGTTGCTCAAACCTCAGAGTATGCCGTGCCCGTGACGGCGGTGCGTGCCGCATATATGTGTCAATGTGTGCGTATGTCACTGCTTGTATTGCTATATGTTTTACTTTTTTTTAATTACATATATGGATGAATTTCTCTGTTGCTTTCCCACGAATATGCATAAGAATAAGAATGCACACCATTGTTCCTTTTGTACTACATCATCATCTAAATGCATTATATGGATAATGGATTTCTTCATTGCGCATTTGTTTTTTTAGTGTTCAAATTCAAGGGCATATGCCCCAGCCTTTCAACAATTGACAAAAGACTAGGATATCCATTACAGCTCGGTATTTAGCGAAAGAAAAGAGAAACACATATCTCTCACGAGAGACATGAAAACCGTTAACCTCACCACCTGAACAAGACAACACAGAAAAAAAAAGCCAGCGCAAGAAGAACCCGCTGTTGAGTAATCTGTTGCTCCCTGTGTGAACGCGCGGCAGGGGGCAGCCGCCGAAAGGGCTCCCTGCTGCTGAGCCGCTGCAGGAGCAGGCGCCGAACGACTCCCCTGTCGCACTGTAGCCACAGCGGGGGCAGGCGCCAAAGTCAGCCCTGCTGTCACATCTAGTCACTGTAGCAGCATATCAGCCTAACATATCTGTGCACTAGGATTAGATGAGTAGAGTTGTATATATAGCTTCCCACTGCAACTCAGTAAAGAGAGCGAGTTCAGTTTTGCCATCTCCTCTGCAGAGCTCTGGCCAACGCTGGTGCTTGTGCTGTGTGTGTGCTCTGTTCTCCTTGCCTTCTTCTACCTCTGCAGAGCTCCGACCAACGTTGGTGCTTGTGATGCTAGAGGAGATGAAGGCGATCAAGGAAAACGAGACTTGGAAGCTTATCGATCCACCTACAGGATGCCGTCCGATCGGCCTGAAGTGGGTGTACAAGGTCAAGCGGGACGAGCACGACGCCATTGTCAAGCACAAGGCGCGCCTTGTCGCCCGAGGCTTTGTTCAGCGCGAGGGCATCGACTTTGAGGAAGTCTTTGCGCCGGTAGCGCGCATGGAGTCTGTCCGACTGCTTCTGGCTTTGGCAGCAGCGAAGGACTGGCGCATCCATCACCTGGACGTAAAATCGGCCTTCCTCAATGGCGAGCTGGCGAAGACGATCTTCGTCAGGCAACCTCCGGGTTTCGCCGTCAAGAGAGTGGAGCACAGGGTGCTCCGACTGCGCAAGGCGCTCTACGGGCTACGTAAGGCCCCGCGAGCGTGGAACGCCAGGCTTGACGCCACCCTGGGCGAGCTTGTGTTCACACGGTGCGCAACTGAGCACACGCTCTACACGTGGCGATGGGGAAGGAGGAGCTCATCGTCGGCGTGTATGTTGACGACTTGATCACAGGCACACGTGCGGAGGACATCGACAGTTTCAAGCGCGAGATGGCGGCTCGTTTTCGAATGAGCGATATCGGCGCGCTCTTCTACTATCTCGGCATCGAGGTGAGACAAGGGAAGGAGGCGTACGAGCTCGCCTTCGGGTTTCGCCGTCAAGGGAGCGAGCACAGGGTACTCGGACTACGCAAGGCGCTCTACGGGCTACGTCAGGCCCCGCGAGCTTGGAACGCCAAGCTTGACGCCATCCTGGGCGAGCTTGGGTTCACACGGTGCGCAACCGAGCATGCGCTCTACACGCGGCGATGGGGGAAGGAGGAGCTCGTCGTCGGCGTGTATGTGGACGACTTGATCGTCACTGGCGCGCGTGCAGAGGACATCAGCAGCTTCAAGCGCGAGATGGCGGCTCATTTTTGAATGAGCGATCTCGGTGCGCTCTCCTACTACCTCGGCATCGAGGTGAGACAGGGGAAGGAGGAGTTCACGCTCGGTCAGAGCGCGTACGCCTCGAAGCTGTTGGAGCGGAGCGGCATGGCTGAGTACAAGCCGTGCGTGACTCCGATGGAGGAGCGGCTGAAGCTGGCGAAGGCCAGTACCGCGGCGAAAGTAGATGCAACACTCTACCGGAGCATCATTGGCGGTCTGGGCTACCTAGTCCACATGAGGCTGGACATTGCGTTCATCGTGGGCTACGTCAACCGCTTCATGGAGGATCCCCGAGAGGATCACTGGGCTACAGTGAAGCGGTTGCTGCGCTACGTCAAGGGGACGGTGGATCAGGGGATCGTCTTCCCGAAGACCGGCGGAAGTAGGTCGTAGCTCACTGTGTTCAGCGATGCAGACATGGTGGGGGACATTGACGGACGGCGGAGCACATCTGGAGTGCTCGTCTTCCTCGGGTCAGCTCCAATCTCATGGCTGTCGCTGAAACAGAAGGTGGTGGCGCTGTCCACGTGCGAGGCAGAGTACGTGGCGGCGGCCACAGCGGCGTGCCAAGCTGTATGGCTGCGCCGGCTGCTGGGCAAGCTGACCAGTGTGGAAGCTCACCCACCAGCACTGATGGTGGACAACCAGCCCGCCACCGCCCTCGCGAAGAATCCGGTTCTCTATGACCGGAGCACGTACATCGACGTCAAATTCCACTTCCTTAGGGACTATGTCGGTGGAGGGCAAATCATCATTGAGTTCGTCGAAATTGGTCGGCAACTCGCGGACGTCCTCACCAAGCCACTCGGCCGTCTTCGGTTCATGGAGCTGAAGAAGATGATCGGCATGGAGGAGGTTCTAGGGTTAGCAGCAGGATTAGGGAAAGAATTATTGAGTAATCTGTTGCTCCCCTGTGTGAACGCGTGGCATGGGGCAGGCGCCGAAAGGGCTCCCTGCTGCTGCACTGTAGCCGCTGCAGGGGCAGGCGCCGAACGGCTCTCCTGCCGCACTGTAGCCATAGCAGGGGCAGGCGTCAAAGTCAGCCCTGCTGTCATATCTAGTCACTGTAGCAGCATGACAGTCTAACATGTCTGTGCACTAGGATTAGATGGATAGAGTTGTATATATAGCTTCCCAATGCAACTCAGTAAAGAGAGCGAGTTCAGTTTTGCCATCTCCTCTGCAGAGCTCTGGCCAACGCTGATGCTTGTGCTGTGTGTGCTCTGTTCTCCCTCCCTTCTTCTACCTCTAGCTATAGTATGTGGTTGGCAACACCGGTGAGTGGTCAGCTCACCCGTTCCAAAGATCGGGCCAACACCAGCAGCAGCACTCCGTGCCCATGGAGAGCAGAGCCTACAACAGCTCAAAAGTCGCATTAAGCGAACACCACCAGGCCTTTGAAGAAGCCAACTTTATTTGCACCATCCAGTTCTTTCACTAAAGCCTCTTCCTCTTGATAAAATTCAGGTTCACCTCGAGGCATCTTAAGGTATCGCCCAGAGTTGCACAGGGTAGCCAAAGCACACTTTTTGCCACACCCTTGATCCTCTCCAGAATAGTCTTCAACTGCTCTTTCTTTTCTGGAGGGCATAAGTCTATCCAATTCTGCAGAAGTCCACCTACCCTGAAGAGTAGCATCTCCATGCTTCTCATCCGGCCAGAGCTCTGAAAACACAACTCATTCCTGAGTTTCCAAATGCAACAGATCGAGAACAACAGAAGTGATAATATTTAATAAACCATGTCTTTTATCACTAAGCCAAAACTTCCATATCTCAGCTAGATTACCTCCTACTTTATCATTGACAATCTCTGTGATCAAACACCAGTATTGTTTGGCCACAACACACTCAAAGAAAACATGCTGAACAGATTCAGCTTCTAAATAGAACAGGCAACTAGCATTTTCTACTTTCCTTCGTTTTGGTAAAATATCTCTAGTTAAAACTCTATTGTTGGCAAGTAACCAGAGAAAGAAATGTACTCTAGCAGGAATCTTAATACTCCAAAGAGCGCCCATCTGTCCATGCAGCACGCAACGTATCACAGTAGCGAGTCGTTCGCCCTAGCGCCACCGCCACCGTCGCCTCCGCATCCACCACTGTTGGTCGCCCTCCCTTCCCCCTCCGGCGTCTCGCCGGAGGCGGAGGCCGGAGGGAGTGGGGATCCATCGTTTTTTATAAGTTTTCTATTAGATCGAGTCATCTAGGGTTAGAGTCTCTCCGTGCCAAGTTTCTTGGTACTGGGAATTTATCTCCTTCTCCGCCTCTCTGACGACGGCGAGGGGGCATGGTGGATTCGTTTTCTCCATGGCGGCTCTATTGAAGATGAGGGCAACATCAGCGTCAACAACTTCATCGGCTTGACGACATGGAGACTTGGCTTTCCGGATGGCGACATCAAGGCGGAGATGATGTCTCCGTCATGGAATAATTTTCTCCGGTCTCTTCTCCGTTTTGTTGTGGTTAGATCTGACTACAATGAAGGACTAGGGAGAATAAGTTTCAGATCGGTCTTTCTTATTCTTCGGTGGCAGAAAGAAGAAGAAGGAAGACATAAGAAAGAAGAAGTTTCTCCACTTCGCCTGCAGGAATATTGGCCGTCGTTCGTTCGGCATATGTTCTCAGGCCTTTTGCCGAGTGTTTGCCTGTGCAGTCATCTATACGAATCGTCATGCAGGTTTAGAGTTGGGATTTTGGGCTATATAAAGCGTGGGTACAATTTAGACGACCAGGTTCTGGATATACGTAGTGTATTCTATTGTGCTTGTAACGTGATGATGCACTTAGCTATGATCTAATATAATTCTTCTTTCGTAAAAAAAAAATACTCCAAAGAGCATAAACATGTACCGGCTTAATTCCTCCGAAATTTATAACCTTATATAAAGACTAAGAAGAGCATATATACTCCATTAGAAGAAAAATGCCACACCATCTCATCTTCTTCACCACTCAGCTGAATAGTTGACCCAAGCTCAACTACTTCCAGCCAGGAGTTAGGGCCCGTTTGGGAGAGTTCCGCTTCCTGATTCTTCAGCTCCGCTCCTTGATTCTCCGATGGAGTGATTCCATTGGATTTTTAGGAGGGAGCAGGGTGATTCTCTGCTGATCCCCACCAAAATATAACAGGGAGGTTTTTTCAGCTCCCTCGCTTGTATACAAAATAGAGGAGTGATTCACTTGGATTCCCTACGTTTTTTAGCGTTTGGCAGCCGGGGAGTGATTCTCTTCGAGAATCTGCTCCATGGAGCGGCCCCAAACGGCCCCTTAAACAACTCCTCACTAACATGACTCCTGAAGGTACACTTTAAATTGTTTCCATCTCAGAGCTCAGCTATAGGTTTCCCTTTCTCATTAACAATCCTATATAAAAGCCAAATCTGAATAGCAAGGCTAGAAAAGCCTAACAAATTATCTTCCTAGAGTCTAACTTTCTCACCATTACTCGCTTTCCACCTATATCCCCTCTTTGCAGCCTGAACTGCCCACATGAAACCTTTAAACAAGCTGGAAACCCCTACAGTCTTATATAGAAACACATCAGGTTTCTTGGTTTCAACCTCTTTCTAAGAAAGTTGAAATGATTTATAATTTGATTCTGCAAAAAAGTTAGAATGACTTATAATTTGAGAATTGGGATGGAGGGAGTAGATCTTATAGAGAGCAAGTTTACTGTAATGTTTGCGGGTGCTCTTAGGTGCCCAAGATAGATTTGTACTACTTTGTACCAACACCTACAGTAGTCGATCAATTAGTTCTACAATTATTACTAGTGGTATATTACACATCATAAATGAAGCAATATAATGGCCCCGTTCGCTGGTCTGAAACTTGGCTGAAAAACACTGTTTTGGCTGGTTTGTTGTGAGAGAAAAACACTGTTTGACTGGTTTGATGAACAATACATTGAGAGGGGGATCAGCCGGCTGGCTGGTCTTATAAGACCAGCGAACGGCCCCATTGGGTTCACGTGGATCATCATGCGGTCAACGGTATAATTCGTTTCATGGACAACGTGGTGGCGCTGCATATATATATGCACTCTGATTTGAGAGGATCTCACACGACTAACTTGTTTACTAGCAGCACTCGATCTTGAAATCAAATGGCAGCTTTGGATATGCTGTAGATGGAGCGCGCACACATACAGTCAGCTCAACAACTACCAACTAGACATGTTTGTACCTGAATAATAAAGCAGAGAGATGTGATGATTAGTTGGTTATTACTAGCTAGAGATCCTGCTGTGTTGTGCATTCTGATCATTCGAGTACATCCACGCACGATTGAAACAATTCGCCACGGCGGCGAGCTAGCGAGACGAACTCAACTTGGTGGTCAGACCAGGTTCATGACGATGTACCCAATCCATAGGACCGGCCGGTCGGCCGGCCTGTTCGCTTGAACTTATCAGCCGGCTTATCAGCCAATCTACAGTACTTTTCTCTCACAACAAAACAGATTCAGCCGGCTTGTCAGCCGGCTTTAATACTAGCCGAAGATATGATTGGTTTGTTGTTCTTTAAAAAAGTTTTAACATAAGTGGGACGAGCGGATCTGTCATATCTTGAGGTCAAAGATATGATTGGTTTTTGTTTCACGCATGGCGTGCTGGCGCTGCATCTCTGCACATCTGATTGGGAAAATTTCACGGATCGATCATGGCTGACTTGTTTGCTAGCTAGTGTAGCCGATCGATGTCGAAAGCAAATCCTGAGGTCGTGCAAGCCACGATGCACTGCAATATATAATTCTCTGCAAATTAATATATATATGATGCTGGGAAGGGATAGTTCATTTCATCCGTGGGGGTGTTAATCACTCTCTGCATACGATCCCGGCCGCTGTCCTATATATGCGCTAAGCACTTGCTATCCATCCACAGGCACTGCCATACCTGCTCTTTCTTCGATTGCTCATCAGCTCCGTCTACGACGACGTCACACGGCATCCGCCATTAATTAACTGTCATGGCTTCAGCTGGTGGTATTGCCGCTTCAAAGGCGGTTGTCGTCGTCGCAGCCGTCCCGTGCGTCCTTCGCCGGGCCGTGGCGGCGACGGAGGAAGACTGCAATGGTATCTGCAAAGCCAACCAATCAATTTATGAGGAATGCGCCGACGTGTGCAACCCGCCGCCGCCGCCGCCTTTGGATTCTCTATTATCTGCCGCACTCGCAGGTTTCGTAGAGAGAAGAAAGCAGGCATGTGCAGAATGCAAATCCACCGCCTTGGTTGGGTGCATCAAGGACTGCGATCCAAGTGATGCGGTGCATCGTCAAGGACACACCTACAGTCTCAGCGCTGTGTTTTCTTTCTTTCTTTCTTTACCTGTCAGGTGCGTTATGCGGGCGCCTGCTGCTGAGCGTCAGATTACTGTTGAAGAACTGGCAAGAGAAGATGGCGCCAAGACATTGAGTGGCTGATGGGTCGATCGATAGCTGTGTTGGGTTTAATTGCGACCTGCGTGTCGTATCCTTGGGCAAAGGGCCTTACCTCTGAATCCCAATCCGGTTTCTCTGTTAGTCTTGAGTTGTTGCTCTTTTCTTACCAAATTCTTCCTAGTTCTACTCTACCCGTCTGGTTCTGATCCGGAACCTGACAATTGGTATCAGATCCCTCTTTCCTCGGATCGCTGAATCGTTTCCTCGTTTCCTCCCCATCTGGATCACGATCGTAATCCCCGACGGCAGGAGCACGCTGTTCTTCACTTTCGGGTGCTGGGCGCGCGATTCCTCAGGTCCGTGCCGAGGTTGATCAGGTCGGTGGTAGCAAACTCGGAATCGATTGGGGTTGGTTGCCTCTCGCGCGTTCACCTAGTCTGGCGCCGAAGAGGAAACTAGATGTTTCCTTTGGAAAAATTGCTACCACAACTAGATGTTTATTTCCTTCGGAGTATGTTTGGTGACCACTAGAGGCAAGCTAAAAACTGAAGAAGCTGCAGAAGCTTCTACTGTCATCCATGGACCAACATGTGGGCCCCTCTTTTTTTTATTTCTTTTAATACTCTTAAAAAAATCGTATTTTAAAAATCTGAGATCTTCAAATGCATATTTGGGCACCTAGCAGCTAAATGATATCAAATTAAAAAAAAAAGTCTCTAACGACAATAAAACTTTAGATCTGGCCAAGCACTTCAATTTTAAGATAAAGTTTATTTAATTTGTCTACACTGTGTGTCTTTCTAGGAGTATCTATGAATTTGCTTGAGTAGTGGGAGCTATTTTTTATAGGTGGTTGAAGCTAGCCAACCGAGTCCTACAAATCACCCACGCATCTCTGCATGATGCGTTGGCAAAATAAACTATCTCTTAAAAATATGATTATTAGAGAAGTGGTTGTATTAATCAACCGCCCCTGAGGGTGGATGGATTTGTTTTCTGGAACAACCGCCTCTAGAATCGATCGGTTTGTAAAGGTTGTCCGGGAGCTAGCTTAGGCCTAGCTGGACATTTATATATGTGGTCTGTTTCTTTATGCCATGCCTATTAACAATCGTGTTTAAAAAAGTCGCTGTCTGTCTTAAACTAACATCGATCTATCATTTGTGTAGCGGTAGCGGTGTGTGACTCATTTGGAAGGATCACGAGTAATAACTTGTTTCCCAATCTTCGAAGCAAGAGGAGAACAAAAGGCGTCATTCCCGTTCTCATCCTTAAATGTTGGCTGATTATGGAGCTCGTAATGCGAGCAAAAACAATCAATGTTGACCTTCTCTCCGAAGGTATTACGGGCCCAACAAAACTTAGAGAGAGTGACAATTCCATTAGGTGTTAGGTGATGCAATTGCACCTGGAACGTCTCCAGGATCTCCCGAAGGAACCTCACCAAAAGGTTACGAAAGACCACCACCTCTTTGAATTGGGGCTCTGGCCTCGACTCACCCTTCGGCAGCCTCGATTTTTTTGTTTTTTAGCTCTTTTTTTGAAAATTTTTCACAAATATGTCTCTGAAGGAATGCTTTCAAAATCTGAACCCTTAGCTCGGCGCCATCGTTGGTGGTGCCGAGCTTACACGTCTCGGCGCTATAGATTTTGGCGCTTAGGTCTTGGGGTCGGCGCAGACGTGGCGGTGACTTGGCGCCGAGCTTGGCGCCGTAGATTTTGGCGCCGAGCTTCGCGCCGCGGTTATTGGTGCCATGCTTGGTGCCGTGGTTATTGGCGTCGAGAACGGCGCCAAGATCTATGGCGCCAAGGTGGTGTTTTAATCCGGCGCCCAACTTTACTACCCGAGCCTTCTTCCTCTTCTTTCTCCTCCCTCTCCGGTTTTCTCTCTCCCCACTTCGCCCAACCTCACGAATCGGCATATTGGACCTTGAAAACTTTGATTTGATCCGTAGATCTTCGAGAGCAAGATATCCTCGCTCCCTCATAGTTTTTTTTTTCAAATCGATTCGGTATATATTAGTCGGATTTTTCAACTTAAGAATCGTCAATAATTAGGGTTTCATGTAATTTTAATATTTATATTATACAACCGTAGGATGCCAAGGCATGGAAAAGCTACCAAACCAAGGTAACCTCAGCGTACGTTGTTATGATATGGGTTCATTGTTGTGAATCAAATGGAAAACCCTAGGTGTAGGGTTTAATGTTAATTGCTTTCAGTTCTTAGAACGAAAATAGCTAAATTATAGTTACGGCCGGATGGCCGGAAATGCCTTCGACCCATTGCCTCTGCCTAGTGGTGTTCCAGTGCCCATGTGCTTTTGCGGCGATCCTTGCAAGGTAGCCAAGTCCGATGAATAGGACACGTATAGGCAGAGGTATTTGATGTGTTCCAATTTTGCGTTTGAGCCTACACTTCGTCAGTGCCGCATTAACAAGATGGTGAGAAATTGATGTTTATGTCATATGACATCTTGCATGATTTTTTTGTATTTTGTAACAATTGCATTTTTTGCAGACCCCTCCACCGCTCTGTGATTTTGAGCAGTGGATCGATACTGAGATCAAGCCTGAAGACAAGGAATGGATGCATAAACTGTTGCGGTGGGAGGCAGAGGACAAGAAGATGATAGAGAAGAGACGCGGAGAGGAGGCTGCAAAAAAGGAGCACAAGGAATAGAAGGAAAGGAGGCGTGTTGCTGCGTACAGGGAGGAGAGGGAGAAGAAGCTTGAGCGTGCACGCAGAGCGAAAGCTGCGATGGAGAAGAATCCTGATGCCCTGAGGAAGGAAAAGTGGTCTCGTTGCATCCAGTAGTCTCCATTACTTGCTAGTTCTATGGTTTATTCATGAACAATGTTGTCTACTGTTGAACTTTTTATTGTGTTGTCATACAATGCACTTTAAGTATGGGCATGCTTAGGTTATGTACTATGTTATTTAGTTTGTTGACACGTACTTCTAGTATTATTGTGTTGTTTAATGTGTCATAGTATTGAACTTTTCATTATGTAGTTGTTTTCATTATTTGTGGTTATAATATTCAGTTTAATATTGTGGACATAGTGAAATATGATCACGTGCTGCAAACAAAACCTAACGAAGTAGGGCATTATATAATTCAACACACAAAACACATGAAATGACATGTGAGAATATGTAACGAACTAGGGTACAGAGGTCCTGAACTAAACCTAACATGCCTTAGGTAATTGAAGCGAACAACAAGCACAAGAAATGGCATGTGAGAACATATACCAAACAAGGGTACATAGTTCCTTCGACTAAACCTAACATGCCTTAGGTAATTAAACCAAACAACAAACACATGAATGTGCCATGTGAATAAGATAGGGTTGTCCTAATAGTGTGGCCACATAGCAAATTGTGTTGCACCTTCTCCATAGTAGCCTCCCATTGTTGGTGGTGGTGGTGGCGGGGTTGACGGCGGATGTCCCTTGTTCTTGTGATTAGGGCAGGTGCAATATGGATCATTGCAGAGTGCCTCCTGTGAACTTGCACCATTGTTGTTGTCGTCATCTTCGTCTTCCTTGTACCTGCTGCTAACTTCTCTTTGTGGATCGAAGAACTCATGAACTCTTGGATCACGGCGGCCGAGAAAGATACGCCTCAACATCTCAACATCACTCTCTGTCAGCTCTCCAACAGGACGATCATCATCAGAATCAAGAGCCCTTGCCATCTCATATGGCTCCGAATCATTCATAATTTCAACACTATTGGAGCCACGGAATCCATCTCCACAGTGCACTTGCGTAGCAACAGTGGGCACATCCACATTGTCAGGAATGTCTCCTGCAACATAAGTAGAAAAATGAGAAAAGAGTGAAAAATGGATATAAGGAAGGGGGTGAGCTCCCAATAACCATGCGGATAAGACACTTACTCGGATGATTCTGTGTCAAAGGGATCTCATGGGGAGGATATGCCACAGCATCATGAGTCTGACAAGCATCTCCAACTAGCTCATTGGGGGCAGATTGAGCATCGAGAACCATAGGTGCAACCTCCACATCCATATCAGGTTCCGGGACAGGAGGGTCGAAGTGTGCCTGCTGACCCATTGGTGGGGAAAACCCATGGGGGATGGAATCAACTAGCACCCGACGCACAACAATGTCCAAACTTTGGAACTGGCACTTCATAGCCAATCTCACATAGTTCTCCCACTGGTCTGCACACCCAATTGGGATCATCTTCCTTAGGATGTTGGGAGGGGAACCTAGGTGAAGTACACCCTCCACTACGATGCCATCATCATTACCAGCTCCATGGCAATGTAGCTCCTCCCGAGCCCTTGCAACCAACTTATTAAATGAAGGCTTCTCATTGAATAACACAGGCACGCTTTGCATCTCAACAAACTCAACATATCCATAGCGATCTCTTTCCACGATGCCTCCATTATATATGTTCACTAGGTTGTCCATCTAGTAGTTCAAACAAAATTTAAAATACAGTTCGTTTAGTCCAAAGTAGCTGCTATATAGTACCTCTCTAATAGATACTAACCAACTACACCCTAAATAACTATGTCACTAGCTATCTAACTATATTTATCTAACTATATTTATCTCACTAACTAAATCAACTAGCTATCTAATAACTATATCTATGTACCTATGTCACTAGCTATCTAACTATATCTATCTCACTAACTAAATCAACTACCTACATCATCAAATTTACTAGAAACTACCAAATAATCAAAGTAGCATTACAATTCAAGCTAACTAAGTACCTATATTGCATATTCAAACAATTTACCTGTCCAAGTCAATGCAACGATGCGACGCGGACGCGGACGCGGACGCCGGGACCAGAGCAGGACGGGGACACTGAGGACGGGATCGACGGCGAGGTCACGACGCGCTGGGAGCCGGGGCCGTGTCACGGCTGAAGTCACCAGAGGGAGCACCTATGCGCGCGGCGGACGCGGCGAGCCGGGACGGACGAGGCGGCGCACGTCGGAGGGGCGGCGCGCGGCGAGCGCGGGACGGCCGGCACTCCGCGCGGCGAGGCGGCGCGAGCGGGCTGGGGTCGCGGGCGTCCGGCACGGCGGGGGCCGGCGCGGACGCGGGTGCGGGCGCGGGCGCGGGCTGGGGCCACGGACGGCTGGGGCTACGCGCGGCGGTGGGCGCGGCGGTGCGGCAGCGCTGGCGGCGCCCTGGCTCGGGAGAGGTAGAGAGAGAGAGAGAGGAAGAGAGAAAGGAAGCGAGGGCCCATACGTAAGACAGGGCTTTGCGCCATGAACCACGGCACCAAGCTCAGCGCCAAGATCTACGGAGCCAAGCTCGGCGCCAAGATCTACGGCGCCAAGGTGCTTGCCAAGTCACCGTCACGTCTGCGCCGAACCCAAGACCTAGGCGCCAAAATCTATGGCGTCGAGACATGTAAGCTCGGCGCCACCAACGATGGCGCCGAACTAAGGGTCCAGATTTTAAAAGCATACCTCCAGAGGCATATTTGTGATTTTTTTTTCAAAAAAAAGACTAAAAAACAAAAAATTCAGTTGGCAGCCTAACCTTATCCTCTTCAAACCAACTGTACTAACGTACCATTTCAAGTCACCCTTAGTCGTCAGTGTAGGCCCAAAATCAAAAGTTTTCTCTGCCTCAATTTTCCCACCACCAACAAGATCCTCGACCCCGGCGTCAACATTGCTCAAATTCTCATCCATGTGCTCATGAGCCTTCACACTAGCCATCATTGGACGCTCGAAAGTTTCAAGCCCCTTTGCTAACCTTCGGTGGATACGACAGAAATGAGGCAGACGCTGTAGTCAAAGCAGTAATCTTATGATTATTGAAGCATTAACCGGAAGAGTTTGGATCATGAACCGGCACTGACACCACTGTTAGATCAGTACACACCTGGCAGTGAATTGTTGAGTGCCACTGTTGGCTCAATACCACACCCGATAATAATTATTATTCTCATCGCCATCATCACACAATCATAATCATTGTCGAGTGAATAGCTTCTCCTGAATTTTCTGAATCCTAGGCTTACGAACCGACAATGATAAGTAATCTCTGCCGGTTGCAGTACAAGCGGCAGTGATTGTGTGTTCTGGCGCAGAGAAGGTTTTTCTAGTTAATCATTCGGAGACATTTGGACAAATTGCTATCACAGCTTGATGTTTATTTCAGAGTATGTTTGGCGACTAGCAGAAGCAGGCTAAATTAGTAAGGATGCGGAGAGTCTCTTTGAGTTGCTTTTGGTAGCCATATACATGCATGTAAGCATGTCATCAAATGCATGCAAGACTACTGGCACGTCGGAGTATACGGTATATACACCGGCACCTCAAAATCAAAAGGAGGACACCAGCCAATCTGGACGCGCGGGGAGAACGTGCAGGTGCGCGAAGGTGCGTGCCGCCTCCATGGGAAGTGGAACCCCATACGCCTGCGCCTTGGTCGCTGTTGATCAAGAAGCCTAGTAAGACTAAGAAGCCGGAGTTGATGCTTGTCGTCGATAGGTACACTACATCAAATCAGGATATCACTGTCGGGTTTAAAATCCCCCTTCACTGTCGGATTTTGAACCGGCAGTGGCATACCGACAGTGACGTGGGGGTTCACATCACTGTCGGTACTCAAAACCGCCAGTGATATGTAAGCAATACTGTCGGTTCCTAGCACCAACCACTACTGGAAACTCGAATTGGTCTGTGGGTGATAAATTTTTCTGTGCGTTTGTTTCGGTACGCACAGAAAAATTACGATTTTTCTGTGGGTTTCAAAATATCCCCACAGAAAAATACGAAAACCCACAGAATAATTGTATGATTTTTCAGTGCGTGACAATACACACACAGAAAAAATCAACACTCACAGAAAAATAAAACTTATTCCGTCGGTTCTGTAAAAACGCACAGAAAAATGATACGCACACACAGAAAAAATGTTATTATTCTGTCGGTATTTTAAAACACACAGAAAAAAACATACACACGCACGGAAAAAAACCAAGATTTCCTAACCCTAACCCACCGCGGACTCGCCCGCTCGGCTCCTCACGCACGCACGCTCCCAGCCTCCCCTTCTTCTTCCCCGCCGCACCCTCCCCTCCCCTCCCCAGCCCCCCCACACTCCCCTCCGCTCCTCCCGCACCCGCACCCGCCCATCGTCCGCCGGATCCCGCCCCTCCCCTCCCTCCCCTTCTTCCTCGGCGCGACCGGTGCCGCCCCCTCCCTCTCCCCCCCCTCCCCTACCTTCTTCCCGAGATCCGGCGCGACTGGCGTTTCCCCGGCGCGGCCCCTCCCCTCCCGCTCCGCACCGGCGAGATCCGGCGGCCGGTGCCGCCCCCCCCCCCTCCCCCCCCCCCCTACCGTCTTCCCCGGCGCGGCCCCTCCCCCCCCGCTCCCCACCGGCGAGATCCGGCGCGGCCGGTGCCGCCCCCTCCCTCTCCCCGCCCTCCCCTACCTTCTTCCCCGGCGCGGCCCCTCCCCTCCCGCTCCCCACCGGCGAGATCCGGCACGGCCGGTGCCGCCCCCTCCCTCTCCCCCCGCTCCCCTACCTTCTTCCCCGGTGCGGCCCTTCCCCTCCCGCTTCCCGTTCCCCGGCGCGGCCCCTCCCCTCCCGCTCCCCACCGGCCAGATCCGGCGCGGCCGGTGCCGCCCCCTCCCCTACCTTCTTCCCCGGCGCAGCCCCTCCCCTCCCGCTCCCCACCGGCCAGATCCGGCGGCCGGTGCCGCCCCCTCCCTCCCTCCCTCCCTCAACGGCGAGATCCAGGGACGGGGCCCCACGGCGGTGCACCCCAGGCGGCGGTGGGGACGGCTGCGCGGGCCAGGGGCGAGCTGCAGCCCCCTGGCCAAGAGCGGCGGCGGTGCTGGTGGTGCGGTTGTGGTGTCGGCGTGCCTTTTTTTTATTAGAGCTTCTGTTAGCTGTATAATTAGCGAGTAATTTAATTCGTGCTTTGCTGCTTTGCTTCCGTGCTGCTTGAGAATTTCAGTATAACATGCTCAAATTGTTATCCGGTACTTGGACTTTCAGTATAACATATCCTTGATGGTAAATTAACTGAACAAAATTTGCAAATGTTTGCTCACTACAAGTTAATCTGTCATCATCTGTGTGGATTGATATGCTTTGCTCTTTTTATAGACAAAATCAAACTTCATCTGCAGTGGTTGGGGTTCACAGTTTGTGGATGCATATGTAGCATGTCTTTCTTTTTCCAATTGTTGCTTTGCCTATCAGAACTATTATGTCAGCATATGCCTCTATGGTAATGCTTGCCTTGCTCCATTGCGTTAGTAGTAGTTGTCCTATAGATGTAGCTGCAGGATCTTTTTATTCTTATGATAAAAAAATCTAGCACCTTTGGTTGGTCAGATTGGTGACGCCCGTGGAAGTTACTAGTATATATCAACCTGATCAATCATTTTGATATGT